>NC_049201.1:82339926-82574926 GCF_013347855.1 Anguilla anguilla | reverse complement strand
TTTGAAGTGACATTTGGCTAATAGCACCACCAACCATTAATGTTTAACTCTACCTGAGCTTGCTCTGCTGGTGCAATTAGCATTTTATGATTTATCGCAAGAAACAGGTGCAGCTTCCTCCTTCCGTGCAGTTGGTTGGCAGTGCGATAGAGCGAGCTCGGTCGTGATGCGTTGAGGGTCTGTGTACATGTACAAACCCCCCTGTCCTTCCACAGGAACAAGGTCCTGGTGACGGCCATTGTCTTCCAGCTGTGCCTGGGTAACCTGCTGTGCTACTGCCCGGGCATGCCCAACATATTCAACTTCATGCCAATCCGGTAAGACCCCCGCACTGAGAACAGAACACAGGGGCCTGTGTCTGAATCAGCCACCCTAACTACTGCATCCTCTGAGCGTGTACTGTCTACTAAGCATGCAGTGAACTGCGTAGTGCATACTTTTTATTGTAAGTACTTTTATTATAAGTATTTGAAGTAAGTATTGTAAGTACAGAAAATTTCATCTGCTCAACAACTTTCTCATCCGGTGTACTCCACGAGTATACTCAATAGTAGGCAAGTGTGGTGATTCGGGGTCTTAGGGACTGTCAGGCTCAATGGGCTTCAGGGTCTTTCAGGCTAATAAACAGAACTGAACTACCCCCCCCCCCCCCCCCATAGAGTGCAATGGTGGTTTATCCCGGTGCCTTATGGAATTCTAATCTTCGTCTACGATGAGATCAGGAAATTGGGAGTCAGAAGATACCCTGGGAGTGAGTATTGGTGCTTTATACATTTTTTCTCTCACTCTCTCTCTCTCTCTCTCTCTCTCTCTCCGTCTCCCTCTCTCCCCTCTCTTCTTCATTATGTCAGCAGTCATTCATTTCAAATTATCTAAGAATAACGTCTGTTCTTCTTTCCCAGGCTGGTGGGACAAGGAGTTGTATTACTGAAAGAAGAGGGTGCCACAAGCAAAAATAAGAAAGATATCCACATATTCCCATGAATTAATTCATAAAGTTAACCACAGACCCTTCTTTATTGTTCACTGAAATCCTCTGATGGGACCATTTAACTGCAACCCAGAACCTACCAGCCATCTTAATCAACGCACAGTAACTTTGCTGTGTGACAACTGTCTTAATGTCCTTCATTAATGCTTCCAGAATGCACAAAGTTAACTTTGAGGTTTTTAAAGTTCAAAATAAGAATCAGAAACACAGTCAACAAGGTTCCATTTATTATGTCACTAAAACGAATGAAAACTAAAACTTAAAATACGCCTATGGTTACATTGTTTTTTTTAATTTATTTCTGTCATCACATTATTAGCTTTGGTTAAAGATCTCAAATTAACACAACTAATGGACCTATTCCCTTTGGGTCTCAAAAATTCAGTCGGACGGAAAACTGATTGGCTGACATTTAAAGAAATGGAGGGAATAATAGAACTTTGGATTTTATCCAAACTTGATAGCAATTTCACGGTAGTCTTGGGAAGATATCATTTCCGATGGGAGGTTAAATCCACATGGTTAGTATGCTTACATTGAACAGGATTTCCCCAACAAACTTAAAAAAATGACCAAAATGAAATGTGATTTTTGTGCATTCTGTGACACACATAGTGATTGAATGCTCTTTTAAGCGGCATTAAATCCACAAATATTTAGACAAGAACTCATTTAAGATTTTATAAAGACCACAGCAGGCTCAGTTATTATTCCTAAGAATTGTCATGTTTGAAACTGAATAAATTTCCTGTTGCCTCTTTTTGTGTTCTGATATTGTGTGTGAAAAATCAGCATCTACTTTGCCCTTTGGCCATGTTTAGCCTCTTTCAGATGATTAGTGTGTGTGTGGAATTACTTCTTTTTCTAGGTTTATTCTGTATTTTTGTTAAGTTTGACGATGAAACAAAAGCTACTTGGCTGTAATGTACAAATGTAAGAGGCCGTTAAACAGTGTTTTTACAAATAAAGTGTGTCTGATGACTACATATTTGTCATTGTTTCAGAAGGAATTTAACAAAAGTGATATAGGAAAAAAATGTACAAAAATTTTCTATTAATTTGTTTAGGTTGAATATAAAATAATCCTTTGGGGACAGTGATAGTTACTCTGTGTGAAACTGCACATAATTTATCCCACTGTTCAAAAGCGAGGCATATTTTACTCCAGTCTTATTTTTTCTGTTTCCCTTTACATCATTTAAGACGTCTTAAATCTCATCTAGTTATCAAAAATAAGGTTTTCTGAATATAAATTTAAGCGTACTTCTTTCTGTCCAGTCAGTCAGTCACTCTGTCTGCTTGTTTGTGCAGCAAGATGTCAGTGATGCTCCATTAGCCAGTTTTTCATTCTCTGCTCCACTGCCTGTGCTGGGCCTCTCAGACACAATGAGGGCTTGTTCCTATTGGTCAAGGGATCACATGGGAGTCCAACCCTGGATGCTATTGGCTGACTTCGACACGTCCCCCCAGGCTGAATGACTAGACAGAATGAATGCCGGACATAGCCCTGGATGTGGGTTTACTTGAGAGTGAGATGATCAGATCAGGAATCTGAATGTTTCTTTCACAGTTCCGCAAATGAACTGCTCGTTATCCATTCAGCAACAGCAGTTTTTTATCGGCTCGGTCAATAGAAAACCGAACCGTATTGATTTAAGCCTTTCGGGAAAAACAAACGGGGAAAAGTACGTACATTCCGCATGTGTTATAAAAGGCCTTTTGAATAGGGCTTTTGTGTAACTACAGCAGATAACTTAAATGTGCACATTGGAATGCCTGTATTAATACAGACACTCTTTTTACCACTCGTAATAATAATAATAATAATAATAATAATAAACTGATGTTCACATCTTATTCGTGGATCTTAATGATAACAGCATGTGAACAAGCAATATATGATGTGTGAGCAAAACATGTCAAACGTCTGAAGGGCTGTTTTTTGACTTGATCAGGGCAGACAGGGAGAAGGCAACGGCTGCGTAACTGATGGGCCGACTGGACACATGTCAGAGGATCGGGCAGCTAGATGATGAGACAGAAGAGCAGAGGGGGGTAAAAATGTGTCAGTTCTGCTGGCTGCAGGTAAACGGAGGTCTGGGTGAAGACAGGCAGTCAGAAAGGTAATGCTTGGCAGTTTGGAATGCTCGAGCAGGCTGAGGGGGAAATGGAGTGGGGGGGTGTTTCTGTATATCTGCCAGCGGCAGTGTAAAAGTGGACGGTGTCTGATT
The DNA here is from genome assembly GCF_013347855.1 of Anguilla anguilla. Classification (NCBI taxonomy): domain Eukaryota; kingdom Metazoa; phylum Chordata; class Actinopteri; order Anguilliformes; family Anguillidae; genus Anguilla; species Anguilla anguilla. The sequence continues at coordinate 82,571,704 of NC_049201.1, read as the reverse complement.
ACTTGAATTGAATTAAGAAACCTCTGAATTGCTGGTGTTTATATATACTGTAAAAACCTTGGCCTGGATCCGCTTTACTCAAGGTATAGGATAGCGCGTCCCGTCCAGTGCAATCCCCTTGTCTCCAGCAGAGGGCGGTAACATGCAATTCAGCCTGGAACAGTGAAAGGACATGTGACCTTGAAAGGAAGGAGGAAGCTGCACATCCTGGCAGTTCATTGTGCGAATGTCACCTCAACATCTAATCTCCGGTCATAATTGTTTCTTTATGATTGTTTCTTCGTGATTTGTAGCTCTGCACAGGTTTAGAATCTGGCACATTGCTGATTTCTTACGTTCTGAATTTCCTTCTTGCCAGGCAAATACATTCTGTCTGCTCACCATTACACAGCATGTGTCTGGCCAGCATGCAGGGGCAGGCCACCAAAAACCACATTCAATGTGCCAACACCACACAGCTTTTCAACGCTCAATTACGAAAATGTCAATCTTTTATTGACTTATTTGCTTATTTGTTTTATAGATTTTTATAAATAAACAAATAAATTATAGAGACCACACGGTCTCACTCCAGTCATGAAGTCTGAATTTTTGTCAGGATGAGTCACGAAAGGTTTGGCAGGTGCATCATACCGTCCGCCAAATAATGGCCTGGTGGGTAAAAACAGCACGACGACGGGGGCTTTTCTGGTTTTCATAGTGTTTCCACGTCTCATTTACACATGCCAATGCTGATACAACATTAACAGCCAACTATTAAACCCCAAATGTCGGGTGATTTTCTGTTTCTTCCTTATTTTCTGCTTCCTCTTATGCTCACTTACCGTCTGATTTCATCATAACAAATCCTCTGGGACCCAAGATTATTCATTCGCCCCTTGGTCTTTCTTGTCTCTATATACATGCTGTGTAGCCAGTAACCACATAAACAGGTGTTTATAGGAGCCAACTGCAGGACATGAATGAGTAGAATTTGTTCTTTCAGGCATCATTTACTGAAGGGATTTTCTAAGTTTTGAGATGTTCCTTTTGTCGGCCAAACCAATGGCATAATTCTTTTGTTCGTGGGTTACGGGGGTTGCCAGATATGAACCATTATGGGTCAACGAGAGGAGTTCAGAATTAATAAGGACAAATGGAAAACCGTAAACTGTAAACGACATCACCAGATCCATATTTTATATCTCCATAGTTTCTGTCATAACCGACCATCAGTTTTATTGCTCTGTTCACCGACTTCCTTGCAATAGTAGGCAATTCACCAAAGATATCAGAATCACCATCCGCCACAAATCCGTGGTCGGTGAAAGGCTATTTTAAAGTCACGATTTCCTAACCATGTGGAATCACGAATAAAGGTTTCACTTAATTCTTTGTCCGGTTATCCATTCACATTCTCTCGTTCTGTTCATACCCAAAGCCTCCAGTGAGCAAACAAGCTTATCTCTGGAACTGACATTTACCAAAATTCCTCTACAGTTTTGCTTTTATTCAACAGAAGCAGTGCGTGCCTGAAATTCTGCAATTCTTCAGTAATCATACCTGCTGCTCCATAGCAAACCGCACAGATTAAGCTCATATATGAATTTAGATATTCACTTTGCCTACACCACACTACAGACTTACATTAGCAAGCGACACATTTAACGTTCAACAGTTTAGTTCCCTTGACGAAGCGCCAAATTAATCTTAAATTATGTTGTTTCATTTGTCAGGTTGTCTTTGTAAATGAGAGCACAGACCCAATTGTGATTAAATAAAGGTTAGGAATTCAATCCAAAAAGGAAGTATTTACCATTTATATAGACTATAGACTCCACATGAACAATCTAACTACATGAACTACACCTAATGTGATGCCACTTTTAAATTATTGTATTTTATCTTAGTTTTTACTAACTACTTAGTCTTTTTATTTTAGGCATTTGAAATGTCAAATATATTGTTTTGTTATATTTCACTGTGCTTCCTTGCATTTTTGCTTTCTCACATTTTATTATCTTGTTTTATTTAATCGTGTTTTTTTCTGTTTCATTATGCCCTGTTTTTTTTTCTTTTCTTTTTTGTCTGTTTTTTTTTTGATCATTTTGCGCTGCTACTTGTATGAAAAGTGCTCTATAAATAAAGTTTATTATTATTATTATTATTATTATTATCATTATTATTAGAGATGGCAATATAATGGCAACATATGGTCAAGCGACACGACGGAGTGCATGGAACGTGTGTAAGCACTGTTTTGTAACACTACTTGTTTAGATTCTGTGAAACACATGGTTCAGGGCACATATTTTAGTAACATTTTTGAAGTTGAAAATGTTTTTGTAAAGACGCTATATGTTACTGTATGAATTGTAGGCTGAGTTACGGTTAGTCTACGTTTTTTACGTTGCAGGCAAGAGGCACTCACAGTGACTACGCCCACGTGAGGACTGCACGTACTGTACGTGCAGTGCATTGCTCGTGCAAAACTATGCCGCGTTAATGGCCGCTTTAATGGAGAGCAACATGTACTCGGGTGCAGTTTAGTGCCAGCGTTTGCTTTAATTAGGCTCAATGAATAAATTATAACGTGTGGGAGTCGGCAAAGTCATTTTTGCTTACGACAAAAAACACACTTTTCGTTCCAAAAGCCAGCTACTGCTATCGCGTACAGGTGAATGTCTGCAGTGTTCAGTAGATTCTCACGTGCGGTGCCACAATGAAGTTCTGTAGCGAGCGGATCTATGCGGCAGAGATGCGTCGAGGAAGACGTCCCATACCCACAACTGTTATGTTTTCGGTGATAACATATGCTCGACTACTTGTTATAGCACTTCTTCATATATTAATAATCTCACGACACCAGGCTACTAATCAGTTAATGCATACAGGTTATTCACACACTGGTATTGTGTCAGCTCTGTTGAAGTTAAAATAAAATCGTTCGTCATGTATTACTACTACAGTGTGCACAAAAGTGTAAGACTGGTACACATTCAAAAATAGTGACTACTGTGACACGTCTACATTCACAGTGCATCTGCCTCATTCACTGAATTTCCCTTATTATCGCCCAATTTGAAATAGGCTATTCCAGTACCGGTGTAATCCAGGGGACATATGAATATATAATAATTTAACAAGTATGCGTGCTGAAAACACGGCAGTACATCACATTATATGCAGTCCTATTATATTCAATACGGAATCTGAGAAAAAAAATAACCTACTGCAAAAATTGTAAATGAAATGCTTAATTACAGGATGGGATCTATTCTGCACAATTCAAATTAAGAAATTATTTTTTAAATGTTTATCGCCCTGAGGCGAAAACATACTTATGATGAATTGCATCTAACGTGCCATTACTTAAGTTGCGTGATTTGCGCATCCTCCAAAGCCAATCGCCCTTGGCTCTCTCTTTGCCGAGGTTTCCATGGTAGCCGTGACTGTTCTGTCGTTTCTCAGTTGCCGCTCTAAATGGCTCCCACAGATGAAGAAGACATGACGTCAGGTTTCCAGGGCGACTAGAGGCGCACGTGTCCGGTATAAAAATCCGGGAGGCAAGAGGCGGAACCTGTACAGGCACTGCAGCATCTCACGAGAAGGTAAGGAGAGACGTTGGAGACGGAATTAAGGCAGATAGAAATTAACACATGTTTAAATCAGATTTCGTCTGTTATGGGCGTGTAGTTTTCAGTGAATATAGCTTATATAGTAGGTTAATTTACTAGGATTGTGAAGCCAAAACATCCCTCCTAGAGACAAATGGCTTGAGTCAGTGAAATGGTTGAGGAAGGAAAACTGTACAACTGCACTAGCGGGAGTAGCTAGCTAGCTACTAAAAAGAGGGGATGGTCCTTTACAATAGGGAAGTGATTGTATAACGTTGTTCAAACGACCTGTAAAAATTATACATATGAATTGCAAATATCTGTAGCATCATTTAGGCTAACGTTACCATGGCCCAGGCATAAACGCGTATTTTTCATTCATTCAGTTGAATGAATAATCTCCTGAAGTAACATGATATATGAATAGCCGTTGAGTGGCTAGCTTGCTAGCAATTTTTGCGGAAGGAACTCGCCAGCTTGGGAGCAAATCAGAAATGTAAAAATCATCCACCATCGAGTCTTATCATTCTGCAGTGCAAGACGACTGCAAGGGGCATCACGATAAACTTTGAGAGCACGCAATCAACGAGCAAGCACGTTATGTTCCGAGCTAGCTTGCTGTATTAATGAGTGAAAAATACTGACAGTACAGGAAATCCCACGAATGTACGTGCTTCGCGGGCTCCTCACGATGAGCTCTCGAGTTGCGTCACATCATTCTAGAATGTGCTGTGTATATGCAGCTTAGAATGTTGCAAGTAGGAAATACAATGTAATCACGCAGGTAGCTAAAATGAATGGATTTGATTCCCTAATACTGGTAGATATCGCTTTTTCATGTCAATGAAAATCTAAATTTAGGGCAGTGTCGATGTTTTAATGCTGATACGTGTAATAGCCTAGCTTTCTTTCCCATATACTGTAGCTGGGTAAGCTGCACTGCAGACTGTATTAACGATTCCAGTGTGGAGTGTGACGTAACATTGTTCCATGAACTAACGCAGTAGGGCCTATTGTAATGTCATTGATGTTGCACTTCCCAATATTTCTGCAAATGAGGAGGCGTATTGTCGGACATCTAAATGAAGGCTACAACTAATTAGCTAGCCCGTATGGGTAGCTCTCTAATCTTTTCGAAAAGTCAGTTTCCCCTTATCACTGATGAAGGTCATATTAGAAGACAAGGTCAAGTCTGATGCCTTCGGGCTCTTTAGAAAATATGTTGCAGTAGCCAGAAAGAACAGTAGAACTGTTGCATTACCAAAACCTGGAGTCAGAGCGACATCCAAATGGTTGTTCTGCGCATTAAGTAGGCTACTGATCATGAATGAGCGGTTTCTATTTGTAATGGGATAGCCTGTACGGATGTTGGCGGTTATATTGAGCGATTTCTCTCCGTCCCTCTGGACAACTTCTTGATAAGCCAGTAATGAAAAAATGTACAACTAAAAAGGTTGCTACCTGGCAACCTGAATTAATTCCATGCCAGTCACTCGTGTCTGCGTACGTGCGGAAACCCTAGTACATTTCCCAGTGATCAAGCGGTGCGATGTTAGTGATTCAGCGATGGGTTTGGTTCTGACTCGATGTATAGGCTCTGCATTTCCTTTACGCGAGGGACTGCGGTGTGGGGAGAATCAACGTTAGTTGAATCATCCCCTTTCTGACGTGACGAAAAACCCATAATCGTGTTCTGTGTCACTATATCCGTCGAGCTCCGTTTCTGTAGCTAGCGCTTTTCCATAATCGTGTGCAGGACCGCACGTTTACAAATACGGGACTGGGCACGTAAGAGCGGAATGAAATGCTCGTTCTCCGATTTACACAAACGTTTTCCATGCACAGTATCAAATAAGCATAGTACTATTTACTGAAAACGGGCAGGAAGCCAAAAGTTATGAAATAGCTAGCTATGTTTTATTAGCTTATTGGCAGGTCTGCGTAATTTACGCACACCTGTGTTTAAAACGGCGTAATTTTTATACCGTCGTCATCCTTGAACAGGTAGGCGGTGGAGGGCGAGTATGGCTCACGGGCCCTAGCGCTGCGTGACTTTAACAGGTTGAATCCTTATGTGACAGGGAAAAGAACAACCGTAAAAAAAGCCAAAGCTCGACTTTTTCCGTACATGCAACGTCGGCCACCAGTTGTGTAAAAAAAAAAAAAAAAAAAAAAAAAATTAAAAATTGCTTATTTATTATCCTTCTTTTTTCCTTTTCTCTACTCTTGCTTGTACGCGCCCACTTCAACCGTGTCTCAAATCTGTGATGCCCTCCGTTAAAAAACCACAATAGGAATCATTTGCACATGGTGCAGGTGCCCCCCGTGAAGCTGCGCCGCAGGCAGCTGGGTAGCTCACGTGCAGGCCGCTCGTCCTCCGTCGATTCGCCGCAGTTTATTTATTCATGGCACGAGCCGCAAAGCGGAGCCGCAATGGCTGCCATAGGCTACAGGGCTCAGTCAATGGCTGTACGGTAACCGGACCTCCCAGTCTGAACCTCATCAGAACCAAGGACAACTAAGAAGCCTGGCTTAGGCCGCACCCTGTTACCTACTCATAAGAGCCAATCTGGAGGAAGTGCAAATAATTATTTCCGGTGATAAAGAAAAATCCCCCCCCCCTTCCCTCACACTGTGACTCATCAGGTTAGCCTCCTGTTCCGAACAACTCTTGCGCGCAGAGTATTTCAACAAGTACCCATGTAAAAATGATAGGATACTAAGCATACTTCATATAATCTTTAATTATACTTCAACTATTCATAATTATAAAATAGTATGCTTCAGGTATGCTTCAGTATACTATTTTTCCCATGGGTGTAGTGCTGTAGCTAAATATTTGTGTGGGTTTGTTTGTTGTCAGTTCTTGTTGAACTAAAGGAAGGACAGGTGAACTTGCTTCTACTATTGGAGGTAGCGTGCTGGTTTTACCTTCAAACCCCAGAGGAGTCTGTGAGATTGATTATTGATATTTTACATGCAATTTAGTCTGATTTGAAATGTATCAACCCAAGGCATCCATTACTTAACCTTGATGAATTACGAAAAAGTACACCACTTGAAATCTAATTAGTAGAGTGTGTATGAGCGCATGAGTAGTGTGCGTATGCGTGTCTGGAAAGTTATATAAGCAAGTATTGATTGATTGATTGGTTGATTGGTTGTCATTAGGGACACATTTGACTGCGGCGGCTCTGGTTTCGAACGCATCGGTCAGGCCGCGTCTCGTCGCGCTCTGAGTCTGTGCGCGATGCCGTCTGTCTGAGGCCTTGGCCCAGCTGGCCGGGCCTGGGGGTGGGGGGGGGGGGGCAGCAGACGGGAGCCATACTGAGACACACTGTGGACCCCTTGTGTTCACCTCTGGCAGGAAAAGGAGGGCAATGACTGGGCTTTTCAGAGCATGTTATGTATGGCTGTCTCTCTCACAGTGGAAAAGTACCGGTGTAGCTCCCGGAGTGAAAGAGAATTTAGGAAGTACTAGTGAGACAGGGTGTGGGCGTGTCAGACTGCATATTTATTCTCTCTCTCTCTCTCTCTCTCTCTGAACTCTCTCCCTCTCTCTTCTCCCTCCTCCCTCTTTACTCTGTCTGTTCCCTCCCATTTGTACTGTACTGCTTGGGGAGGAAACGGCAGAGGACAGTATTTAAAATGGAGTGTGGAAAATGTGGTAATTTCTGTGTTGTGTATTCAGCTGCTCCACACCAGCATTGGGTCGTTTCCTTGGGGGAGGGGTGTTGGGGTGTGGGGGGGGGGGGGGGTATCGCGACCGCGGAGTACAGCATGTTCATGTGTCAGCATGTTCTTGGTGCGGTCAGTGCGTATTTTACCGCAGTACCGCAGCACAGAGGAGAGGACATAGAAACAGAGGTGGAAGGACATGTTTTAGATCAAATATATCCACAGTACCCCCCCCCTCCTCCTCCTCCTCCTCCTCCTCCTGTGCCTCGTCTGCTCCTGCTTGCTCAAATGGCAGCAGAATGACACAGCAAGACTTGAAACAAAATGGCCACTCGCTTCTCCGTAGCCGGGTACGGAACCCTGCAGCGTCTCCACGCCGACGCCGCCGCGGCGCTGTGCGGCCGAACTTCGGCCGGGTCGTCGTGTGTGCGGCCCGAGGCGTTTGCCGTGCGGCTCCTCGCTCGTTACGTGCGCCCGATCCTTTTATAACAACGGCACTGCGGCTCTTCGGCGACACTCCCCGAACGTGCAGGAGCGCTTTCTGTCCCTCGCTTTAACCCTTTATGGTGTTTGAGATAACAAATGTGTGATCAGAACGTGATCTTAACTGAACATTCTAATGCTGATGTCACAATCACTTCTGGCAATTGAGAGTTCTAGAACACTGATTTAGAATTTTGAGGAGGAAAAAAAAACATTCCCAGAAAACCTAAACCACATTATTTGTTCATTTATTCTTTTTTTTTGTCAATCGACCGTTGAAACTTGAAAAGAGAACATCAATGATCATGTCTCAAAAAGCGGCCTTCTGTACTTTGCCCGTGCTATTTCTGCCCCATTGTTATGGAAGTGTTCTGCACCAGTGCCTGTCTTTGTGCCCCAGGGGGGAACCGGTCTGGCCTACTTACTTCCAGCTGCCCTTTTTTTAATCAAATCGGTTGGCAGAGGCGAAAAAAAATTAGGTCGCCCCTGCATTGGGCTGGTGTTTGTTCATTCAGAGGAGAGAGCTGGAGTTATGCCGCAAGAACAACACAGACCTGCAGTGCAGTGAATGGGTAATTGGGTACAGTTGGGTAAAATATGGTTTGTAGCTTTGATGGAAATAAAGCTAAGATTGATTCAATGCGTACAATACGCATTGTAATGCGTACAATACTGCAGTTGTGAACATGACGCTTTACACTGCAAATTGATAGTAAATTAATTTGCTAGTAAATTAATTTCTGAGGAAAAGATTCGTCTTAGATAAGGTTATCACTAATCATGTTGCGGTTAATTAAAGGACTGCGCGTAGCATGTGACGTCCTGTTTAGCTGTCTGGTCAGTCTGTCCTAGACTGATAGGATGAGGGGCAGACTGGCACACAGTGGCTTATTGTAGCTCTACCTAACAGCAGCCAGAATGCCCTGTCTGTGGGGTCACTCCATTGGCTGACCTTGTGAGTTCATAATGTGGAGATTCCAGACCTCTGGATTAGCTGCCAGAAAACAAGACGAGTATTGATGGGATTGGAAACAAAGCCCAATCCCAGCCCTCTGTGTACACACACACACACACGCACACACGCGCATGCACACACACACACGCGCACACACATGCACACACATACGCACACACGCACACACACACACATATAGAAACACACTCACACACACACACACACGCCGTACAGGGCAGTAATTGGAGGAAGCATGACATTCATCAGCACATACGCATACACACATGCACACCCACGTGCACACTCACACACTATGCGAGGTAGTAAGTGGAGAAAGCACAAGATTCAGACTGACAGACTGCAGGAGCTGCAGGTTTGAGTCCACAGGGTCGTGCGGCCGGTTTGTTTTGCCATCAGCAGGAGGAGGAATGGCGGGGCAGGCGAGGGGAACGGGGCGGGGCGCAGGTAAGGTTCTTACCGCCCGGCGGTAAAGATCCTGAGGAAAAGACGGTGAAAACAGAGAGGAGGAGGCCCCAGAGGAAAGGAAAAAACAGCATGCAGGGCCATGGAAAGGCAGCTAACGCTCTGGAGGATAAACCTAGGCCTCAGGGTCACCTTGTAACTTGAGCTCTGTTGTCAGTGTGGAGGATCTTTTCACTTTATACTATCATACTTCCGTGTCATTAGGACATTCCTTGGCCTTGACGGCCATCTTCGCTGGCTGCATTTTGCTCAGTGTTCTTTTTAATTAGTCGGGTGCTGCCTTCTAATTGCGTATCATTGTAAAACAGGTCAGACCGGTTTTTTTTTAACGGTACGTTATGCTTCATCACTATTGTGAGGCAGGTAGTAGCGAGGGTGGTTGTAATCGGCCTCTCAATCCAGTTACGGGTGATGGGTAAGCCTTGGGCGCAGTGCTACTACTGTGAATATTCGTGGACACCGCTGTAGACCACTATCACCCAGTGAGGTTGAGTCTGAGAGCCTGCAGTGGCAAGCTAGGCGCTTTGCATTCTGGGAGACCTGTAAAGAGCCTACAGGAAGGTGCAGGGGAGATTATGGTAATCCAGTGGGGTTATACTGTCGTACACAAACACACACGCACGCACACACACACACACACAAACAGGCACACCTGCATACACACTCGCACATACACACAGGCACACACACACACACCGTGAACACACAGACACACACATGCAAGTGCACACACGTGCACACGCACACACACACATACACACACATGCACACACTCACACACACACACACAGATTATGAGATTATGGAGTCTTCTCCTGTTCTGCTCAGCCAGATGCGTGGACAGTACCACGTGTCCTCACAAAGACCAGGCTGGTGCTTGTGTGTACTGTATACACAGTCCTTGTGGACAGGCCACGTTGCACTGAAAGCTCCCTGGGGGAAGGTGCTGTATTGAACCTTTTGCAGGGTGGGGCTGATCCCTCCCCCATTGCATAACGTACTTTACCAAAATGTGTCCCCTTGAGTTCCTGATTATAGAAAGGGGCAGTGACCGGAGATATATCCACAGACAGTCGGCTGTTCTCTGTAGAAAGGTAGGGAAACATATCTGAAATATATTTCCTGTTAGCCAGGTCTTGGCTCTGCAAAGAAAATGGCGTCCCAGAGTGTATTCACTATCAGTCGGGTCTTCTCTGTAGAAACCGGCCATTTTACATTGTTCACCCTTTTAATCAGCTTCCTGCTTCCGAAGCGGGCAGTGTTCTGGAACAGCCTGTATTCACAGTCAATCCGGCCAATAAGAAAGCTCATCGGTTACTTGTCTTCAGTCCAACCTCAGTCTTTCACTGCTGGACACCGGTGCGGTGTTCAGGGCTGGAGCTACCCTCGCCCAAAACCAAGACAAATACACTACATGCAGACATTCGGTTGGGACCACAGACGTATCCATAGGCATTATTTTGTTTGCGTGTGTATGTATTTTTATATCCACCGTTACAAGGACTCTATATTGAAGGTTTTTAAAAAATATATATAAAAATATGTATTCATAAAACACTTTTTGTGTTTGAAATGGGCTGAAAACTCGTTACGTTATGCTGGCTATGCAGAAGTGGGCCACTTTTATGAATTTTGACCTCAAGGCAATTTTTCCTCGCCTGAACATGACCTGCCATTTTAAGCCCATGAACCAAAGCAGAGTCATGGATTCTCAGGGTGAAGCTCTCGAAGCCCCAGCACCAGCGCCCTTGTTTCGTAACACAATCGTTATCATTGGCTGCTGTTACAAACCCCGACCAATCGACGAGGTCCTCTCTTTCCATTTAAACTGCCTCTCTCTCTCTCTCTCAGCGCCTTCGCACTCCGTGTCCTTTCACTGAAACAAAAGGCTGACACTGAAGGACTGTGACATGTTGACATTCACAGTCGGTACTGCGAAATGCCACGACGTACCCCATCCCTCACCGCCCTGGTCTCTGAAGGGTAACGGACGGGTCGTTTCAGCAGCGCTACAGACTGAGTGACCGTTCGGGACGTCCTGCCGCTCGGGAGTGTGTTCCCGTCACAGTGTTACGCCGCCCGACGAAGGGTCACAGGAAGCTTTGCTTCACTTCAGATGTTGGCCAAGAGTTTGCGGCACTTTAAGCAATTTCGCTGCTGCATTTGAGCAGTGTATGGTCTGCGTCTGAAACGTCTGTTGGCAAAATGATGTTTCGAAAGACGTCCTGATTCTAAACTAATTTCCGTAGCCCGTGTATCAATCGTGACATTGTGAAAGTTTTATGGTGATGAAACGGTGTTTTATGAAATGCCAGCAGTACCCTTGCCAGTCGGTTTGAGAGCGTATTACTGTAAATGCGCTGGCAATTTTTTCATTTATTTCAATTTTTTCCTGGCTTTAACACAAGCCACTGCCTGAAGAACAGAGACCGTTCCCTTTGCACTTCTCAGGTCCAGCAGACTTCAGCTTCGCTTGATATTTCTCGAACTCGCAGGAGCCTTCGAGGTGCAGGAAGTCTGCTTGCAGTGTATCTCCAACCGTCACGCACACAATGCTCCAACTTCCTGTGTTCGGCGTCGATCTCTTCCTTTCCCCCCAGCGACCCCAGCTTCTCACAGGCTGTATGTAAGACCTTATAAGGCCCGATCCAACAAGCCGACACTCCCCATTCCGTTTTTTCTAACAGTGCTGTCTTTTACTTTTTTTTTTTCCCCCAGGACATGTTGATACTCAGTGCAGACATATTTTCAGCAGTGTAATGCGTGCACGCTCTGGCTTGCCGGGGTCTCTCTCAGTCCTCTGTACAGATATATCGCACACTGTAAAACTAAAAGAGCCCAACTTGGCAGCTCAGTTCTGACTCTGTACTGTGTAGAGAGAGGGAGTGGGATTTGTGTTTCGCAAGTTCAGGCAGGACAGGGTGAGGGAGCCAGTCTTTGTTTGGCATTCCTCTCCTTGGAGGCTTCAAAATGGAGGCGCCCGGCCAAGTGAATTCATTATCGAAGGCAGTGTTGCCACATCCGGGGATAATCCTCCAATTTACGGGGGATAATGCTGGGGTCTGCATGTCGGAAAGCAATATCATTTGGGTAATTCGTGATCCTCGTGGTTTCCTAACGAGTGTGAAACCTTTCCACCTCTCTCCTCTGGCAACCAAATTATCTGCATGTACTACACAGGATCATAAGGGCTGGCCAATGAGAATGGAGCTTACTGGACGGTGTATTTGAATGCGGGGTCAGTGGTTGGCTCGCGCGTCACGTACTTTGCATTGTGAAAACCAGAGCATTTCCATCTGTCGGTTCCAAACACAACGGCTTTAGGGAGTCTTTGACCCTGAAACACTGCACCGCTCTGTGAGTCCTGGTGTTTCCCTGCGCTTTCGCGTTTCCTTGCCAGGCCTAAGATGAATGGCAGAATATAACCGTATGTGACCCTAACTACACGTCAGAAGCAAACGGGGCAATATTCAGAAGACCCGAGGACACGCTTTAAGAAACGGAAATGCACGCTGAGCATTTAAAATGTCAAAAACCGAAGATGAGTGTTGAGATTTTTAAGGTGCAGCATGAAATGGAAGATGTTAACGGTTTTAAAGTTTTGGTGAATTTCGTTGCGGATGTAAGTAATACAAAGCCGACCGCTCCTCTCGTTTTTGCTCTGTGAATTCGGCATTAATGTTCACGTTATCCTTACGGCTGGACCAAATGGGGATTTCTAAACGATGACTTCTGGCGAACCTGGAGTGGGGATTCGGGAGGGTGCCTAACCGCCTGTGTAGAATGTTAAACGCCACCGAAGACAATGGAACCTTCCGGAGCACCGCTAGTCCGGCGCTAGGTCTTCTGGGACGAGCCAACTGCCGCGGTTTGTGTGCCAGCGCTGCGTAGAGGAAAAAACAGGCCACAGCATTCGAAGTCTCTCTTGGTTTTAAATGAGTGTCGCACTGTTTTTTGACCCGTTTGTGTCATCGGTTCGGCTCAGCGGTGAACTGTGGTTTGGCCAGAGCTTTTAGGTTTTCAAGTTGCTGTTTTTCCAGCCAATTGTAATGAGATCCAGGCCTTTGTTTGGGTGCCTAAATTTACTTCTTTTTAAAAAAAAATTCTGTGCAGTGCAGCGGCATCTGGGTTTTTGAGCTATTTTAAAATGCAAGCATGAAGAAATGAGTTCTGTAGAAGACTGGCAACCTCTCACTTTCCTGTCTCTTCCTCCCTGCAGGCTCACTACCACACCCCACTCAATCGCAACAATGTCGGACCTCTGTGTTGGAATCAATGGGTGAGTAAGCCGCAGTTTCCATGGGAACAGCGCCTTCCATGTTGCTGAATGGTTAGAGCGGCAAACCTAATGGCGCCTTGAAATGACTTCCTGGTGAGAGGCGGCCATCTTGCGTTGATCAGAGCACGTTCAGAATGTGGATCAGGAATCAGCAAGCACCGCAGGTCATCCCAAAAGAACATGTTAGGTGTTTCCTGCAGACCATATCAGAGTCAGCAGAGTTTCTATGGTATTCTTCAGTCCTTTTTAGATTCAGCAGAGTCTCTATGGTACCCTGCAGTCCATATTAAATTCTGCAGAGAAGTCAGTCTGCCACTTTATGTGGTACACTGCAGTCCATATCGTAGACAGTAGAGGAGTATGTGTGCTAGTTTGTATGGTACCATGCAGTCCACAAAAGACACAGCCGAGGAGTCGATGTCCTAGTTTCTATGGTACCATGCAGTCCACATCAGACACAGCCGAGGAGTAGATGTCCTAGTTTCTATGGTACCCTGCAGTCCATATCAGACACAGCCGAGGAGTAGATGTCCTAGTTTCTATGGTACCCTGCAGTCCACATCAGACACAGCCGAGGAGTAGACGTGCCAGTTTCTATGGTACCCTGCAGCCCGTATTGGATTTGGCAGTGGAGTCGCTGTGTGATGGGAGCTGTGTGTAATTATTATAGACCAGGAGGATTAGAGTGGACTGGGATGAGCCGTGAACTCCCCGGGGGAGGGGGGGAGGGGGGTAGGGGAGGGGAGGGGAGGGGGAGGGGGAGGGGGGGGGCATGGTGTCACGCCCAATTTATGTCCCGACTGCTGCTGTGTGAGCTGTGATCCTGGCTTGGCTCCGTCCCTGCTCTTTGGGCAAACCTGTGCGTGCGCACTTCTGTACGTTGCTCTGGATAAGGGTGATTGCTAAGTGCCTAAATGTGCCCGAAAATGTAGCCGGAGTTTGGTTCCGTGTATAATAGTTCTTTTCCCCCCCTTCCTCCTTCCTTCCTCCCGCCCAGATTTGGCCGCATTGGCCGCCTGGTCCTCAGGGCCTGCCTCCAGAAGGGAATCAAAGTGACGGCCATCAACGACCCGTTCATCGACCTGAAGTACATGGTGAGAGCCCCCGGTCGCGTGCGCCGTTAGCATTAGCCTGTTCGGCGCCGAGCCGAAAGAGTACAGCTTTGCTGTGCAGGGCAGGAAGCCGTTTCAGGCCTGTACTGTTAGCGATGTACAGCTGAAGATCCGCTGTGGATATTACTGATGTGGGATATTACTCTGTGTGTGTGTGTGTGTGTGTGTGTGTGTGAGTGCACGCCTGAGATCATATATTTAATACAAATGAGTTAATTAATTGATTATATTTTTTGTTATTCCTTTACCGGAATATGTTAGATTTAGTAACACACCGCACTGTTCATTTGTCAATGAGCACGGTTTGTTTTTCTCTTGAATATTTGGTTTAATGTTTTTTGTGGCTCGAGAGCCTACCGCTGACCCCGCATTCAAATACACAGTCCAGTAAGCTCCATTCTCATTGGCCAGCTCTTATGATCCTGTGTGTAGTACATGCAGATAATTTGTTTTCCTCTCTCTCCCAGGTTTACATGTTCAAGTATGACTCCACCCACGGACGCTTCAAAGGCGAGGTCTCCGAGAAGAACGGGAAGCTGATTGTTGACAACCACGTCATCTCCGTCTTCCAGTGGTGAGCCGAGCCTCCCCGCAGCCTCTGCAGAACTGTCGTACGGCCGCATGCGCGTGTGCACACACCCACCCGCTCGTCAACATTGGGTACTTCAAACAAACTCACACGGTCCTTAAGGACCTGAAGGCCCAGGCAGAATTTTATGAAAAAAGCCAACTTCTGCGTTGTGGCCCACGTTGCCCTACTGAGTTAGCTTGTCGTTCGGTCGCTTAGCGCTTTTGACTCTGATGTCACCCTTGCTTGGCCAATCACAGGCCAGGAAACCGAGATCTCGGATGACGTCATTTCCTGCGCTGCGTGCCTGGCGTTTATAGCATTACGTTAATGGCATCGTGTCAGGATTCCTCCTCCACCTCCGCCCCGCTGCATGCCTTCACTCTGGGAAGCCCAGCAGGATTTGCCCCAGGCTGGTGAAGAGAAGACGGGCGGGGCGGGGGTGCCATGTTGTTATAGTTTTCGGAGGGCTGGCGCCACGGTCGTACCGTGCCAGAGCCCAAGATAAACAGAGGGGACTGCGAGGTCGCGTTAGCCTCCAGGCTATCGTAGCGTGCCATTGGATAGCTCCCTTTTCCTGCTCTCAGCACTCTGCAGGAGACAGCCCAGAGTTTGGCCAAGAGGTGTAACGCCTGTCCTCTTTCTCTCTACATTTCCTTCTCTCTTTTCCTGTGCCCCTTTGTGCCACCCTTTTTCTCTCCTCTCTCTGTACCCCTCCCTCTCACTGCCTCCCTCTCTCTATCCTATTCTTTATCTCCTTTTCTCTCCCTCTCTCTCACCCTCCTTCTCTTCTTTGTTTCCTCTTGCTCTCCCTCTTTCTCTACCTCCCTTCATCCATCCTGCTCTCCCCCTCCCTCTTTCTCTCACTCTCTCACTCTCTTCCTCTCTCACTATCTCCCTCTCTCTCGCTGTCTCTCTCTCTCTCTCTCTCCCCCCTCAGTATGAAGCCTGCAGAGATCCCCTGGGGAAATGCTGGTGCTATGTATGTGGTGGAGTCCACTGGAGTCTTCCTCAGCGTCGAAAAAGCCTCTGTGAGTCTGGAGATCCTACTCCACCATTCAGACCCCCTGGCGCATCCATCATTCTCAGACACTGACACTGGAACACTGACACTCAATCATTCTCTGACACTGACACTGGAACACTGACACTCCATCATTCTCTGACCCTGGAACACTGACACTCGATCATTCTCAGACACTGACACCGGAACACTGACACTCCATCATTCTCAGACACTGACACTGGAGCACTGACACTCCATCATTCTCTGACCCTGGAACACTGACACTCAATCATTCTCAGACACTGACACTGGAACACTGAGACTCGATCATTCTCTGACCCTGGAACACTGAAACTCAATCATTCTCAGACACTGACACTGGAACACTGACATTTGATCATTCTCAGACACTGACACTGCAACTAATGTGCAAGCATTGAGCTCTTTTAGCACTGAGATAAGTGAAAGTGTACACTACAGAATTTAATTATATTACCCTGCTAACACAAACTCTCACAATGTTGCTGCCATGTTGTGGTAATGTTACAACATTGACAGAACATTGTAGTAACGTTGTGAGAATGTTGTGTGTTAGCTGTGTAGACAAATCAGTTTTTAATTATGGCACAGCTGTACTGTGTGTTATTTGAGCGTTTTGTGTCATACTGTGCCTGATGATGTGGCCAGATGCATTTCCTGGAATAGGATGATGAAGGTTAACTATTTAACTAAGGAAAGACATTTCAGGAGTTTACTTCACAGGAGGATGACAGTACTGAGAAATGCTGACAGGGCGACTCTGCCATGTTGTGTGAGAGTTGGGGAATGTCTAAGAGCTGAAGTGGCAGTTGATCAGTGACATTGGCCTCCAGTTTGACCGTGCTCCCTCCGCCCACTTTCCCAGTCTCACATCCAGGGCGGGGCCAAGCGTGTGGTGGTGTCTGCCCCCTCCCCCGACGCCCCCATGTTCGTCATGGGCGTGAACGAGGACAAATACGACCCCAACACCATGACCATCGTCAGGTGAGGCCGGCTCCGTATCCTCACGCTCCCTGTATCCTACGCACAACCCCGGGGTCTGTCAGTCCTGGAGGGCCACAGTGTCTGCAGGTTAAACTCCAGTCCTGGAGGGCCACAGTGTCTGCAGGTTTAACTCCAGTCCTGGAGGGCCGCAGTGTCTGCAGGTTTAACTCCAGTCCTGGAGGGCCACAGCGTCTGCTGGTTAAACTCCAGTCCTGGAGGGCCGCTATGTCTGCGGGTTTAACTCCAGTCCTGGAGGGCCGCAGTGTCTGCGGGTTTAACTCCAGTCCTGGAGGGCCGCAGTGTCTGCAGGTTTAACTCCAGTCCTGGAGGGCTGCATTGTCTGCAGGTGTTTGTGGTTTACTTTAAATCAGTAGCCAGTTAAAGCATTGCGAACAACATGTGTGGATAATTTAGCCAATCAATGGCTTAAATTAGTCAATGAGGCTGAAATGCAGCAAAAACCAGCAGATAGCACTGGATTCCAATGGATTGGATTGGTCGATTGGATCTGGCTTAATGTGCAGGTTATAAAAATGTGATCAATTCTGTTTCCATCCAAGCCGTTTAGGAAGTGGCGTGAGATTGTGCTAATTAGCTGAAAGGCCCTCCAGTCCCGGGCGTGGGTGGTGTTAGTGTGCGTGCTCATGTTACGTTCCTGTCCCCAGCAACGCGTCCTGTACCACCAACTGCCTGGCTCCCCTGGCCAAGGTCATCCACGACAACTTCGGCATTGAGGAGGCGCTCATGGTGAGTTTTGGGCTGGCATCTCTCTGACACAACTGTGCACCCTGTGCCTTGATCCTTATAGGAGTAACGACCCTCCACCTGGAAGAATATAATAACTTTATTTTTCTATTTGGTGCTTTTATAGTAGGTGCACAAAGTGCATTACAGGCATTTTAAAATGTGCACACAGGACAGAGGCACAAATGGGGAGGGGGAGAAAGTGGATTTCATGTTTTAAAAGTGATCCAAGTTAATAAGTTTTGATGACAGTGCGAGATGGAACACCGACCAGTCAAAGAATAGGAGACCAATCAGAAGCTTCCACGGCGCAAACGGGCAGTCTGTTAGAAAATGGCTGTTTAATGGGGCGTCTGCTCCCTCTCTCTCTCCCTCTCTCCCAGACCACCGTTCACGCCTACACGGCCACCCAGAAGACGGTGGACGGACCCTCCGCCAAGGCCTGGCGCGACGGGCGTGGCGCTCACCAGAACATCATCCCGGCGTCCACCGGGGCCGCCAAGGCCGTGGGCAAGGTCATCCCCGAGCTGAACGGGTCAGTACCACAGACCGCGGGGAAAAAAGATGAACCCAGTCACCGTGACGTCACCATGGGCTGGGTGAAAGGCGTTCTGAAGCCGGGCGGGGAAGTGCAGCTTGTGTGTGCCGCCATTTTGTGCAAAAATTGGAGCCAGAGACTGCACAGTAGGGGGAAACGGGGGGGATCCTTATATGGGCATGAAGTCTGGTCCACTAAGCTCGTGAGATACAGTGACTCAGCAGTGACACAAACTGTCCCTGATTCGCCTAGAAAGTATTACGATCTTGTCTTAAGTAACACAATGACTTAACAAATCGGCACATGGGGAGACATTAGATGAAGAAAAAAACCCCCGTCGCCACCGAATTTTCTTGCGGGGGAAAAAAAATTATCGACTTTGTGTTTTGACCGTATTGTTTCCATCGACATACACACTGAAACGAGTGGCTGAAACAGCTATACTGGAGCCAGCAGCACTGGCGCTAGTGAGCAACGTCTCTCTACGAGACCAGGAAGTGAGCTTCAGAAACGCGGCCCGGTTTGGCGGTCGCTCGGTCCGTACGCGAGGAGTGCGCCTCGCGCTGCAGCTCTGAGTGATAAACCCCGCCCACCTCTCAGGATTCTCACTCGGTGAGAGGGGCGGGGCTTGCGGTGAAGGTGGCGATCGAGACCGGGTCAGACCGGTTCAGGCCAGTTCGAACGCGCGCAGGGAACCGGTTGCGTGGCGAGAGCAGGCTCGCGTCCAACGCGTCCCGCTTCAGAGGGCCGCACTCTGAGCTGCGTCTGAGCTGGCTCGCCTCTCGCCTCGGCCTGTCAGTGCCACGGCACCTGCTGCTCCCAGACGCCATGGCAACGGTATCCTGGCAACTGACCAGCTCTGAGCTCGTGGGCTCCGAGACAAGCGTGCCGAGATGGCGGCGTGTCCGATGTCCTGCGTCGGCCCGTAGGCTAGGGGTGGGCGATTCGGGTCCTGGAGGGCCGCTGCGTATGCAGATTTATGTTTCCACCAATTGTGCTGGCTAAATGAGCTCACTGGCGGTATGCACTAACACTGTATCCAACACTGGTTAACTGATAATTAGATCACAGTAACGCATTGCATACTGGGACACAAGGACAGTCTCCAGCTGTCATGCACTATGGAGAAGTGTAGCTAAAATGTCAGATGGCGCAGATGGTCATGGCTAATTAAGTGATCGAGGGCAGAAGTTGCCGTGAAACCCAGTAACAGATAGGACCCTCATTACCCGCCTGTGCCTGACTGTGTGACCCCCCCCCCCCCCACGCAGGAAGCTGACGGGCATGGCCTTCCGTGTGCCCGTGGCCGACGTGTCCGTGGTGGACCTGACCTGCCGCCTGTCACAGCCCGCCTCCTACAACGAGATCAAGGAAGCGGTGAAGAAGGCCGCCCATGGGCCCATGAAGGGGGTGCTGGGATACACGGAGGACTCTGTGAGTGTGGAGGGGGAGGGGGGAGAGGGGGGGAGGGGGAGGGGCATGAGTGTGGAGGGGGGAGGGGCATGAGTGTGGAGGGGAGGGGGGAGAGGGTGGAGGGGGAGGGGCATAAGTGTGGAGGGGAGGGGGGAGAGGGTGCATGAGTGTGGAGGGGGAGAGGGGGGTGGGAGGGGGCATGAGTGTGGAGGGGGGAAGGGCATGAGTGTGGAGGGGGGAGGGGCATGAGTGTGGAGGGGGTGGGGGCTGTCAGTGTGACTGTAACCGTAGAGAAAAACCAGCACTCAGGAGTTTGGAATGAAAGGCTCACGTATGTATGGCATGATTTCTGCGGTAGCCTAACAGGCTGTGGTTATTCTTCCTGTATTTCTCAATGCTGTTTTTCAACGCTGTGCTCAGTCGCTCGGCACTTTCTGTAATGACAGCGCTGATGCTGTTGAACAGACAGCTAAGAAGGGACAGGAGACACAGTGGGAGGCGATTGGTCCAGTATTTGTACACGTTGGGCTCATGGTGCCTCATTGCACAGTTATGAAATGACCTCAGTGGGAAATGGTTTCAGGAATGTGGAGTAGGAACAGCGAAGGCCTCGCCGGGGTCATGATGAATGCTGCGGCGTGTCAGTGGAGCCTGGCACAGAAGCGATCTGCAGTGATCTACCATTCTGGTGTCATCACAAGTGCATTACTTTATATTTATACTCATTCTTCCCCAGAGTTACTCGCCCAGCATTCATTTTGCACGCAGTACATTTACTGCAGGAATTCAGGTTAAATGCCACGCTCAAGAATGCAATGGCAGTACCCTGCCTGGGAATCGAACCTGCAGCCACTGAGTAACAGGCCCAGGTCACAGTACATATAGCACCACCACCTGTACATATTAATGTAGTCCACGGGTGTGATTTTCGCTAGATGTAATGCTTGGTGAGCAGGTGAGCCCCAGTTGGGGGGCAGAGACATGACCCCTCTCTGTTTGTTCTTCCAGGTCGTCTCCTCAGACTTCATCGGAGACACCCACTCCTCCATCTTCGATGCCGGTGCTGGCATCTCCCTCAACGACAACTTTGTCAAACTGATTTCCTGGTGAGCTCACAGGCGACTCTGCTTGTCCAGTGCCTTTCCCCAAACCCAGCCCCCCCCCCCCCCCCCCCCCCCCCTTATCTCACCTCCCCTGGCCTCTTTCTGTCATCTGTCTCCTTTTTTCCCCCCCGCACTGGCTCTAGGCCATTCTGGATGTCCTGGATTTTAACAGGGTTTCCTTGAAGCTACTGCAGGGGGTCTCGGGAGCCAGTCTTGATATGCAATGACTATATATAGATTTTAGAAAATATTTTAAAAAATAAAATCCTATTTTAAGTACCGTATAAATCCTTTTTTATTTTACGATGGGGTTCCCCTGGATGCCTTTGAGCCTGGGTGGGGGGACCCCCTGAATCACAGAAGGGTGAAAAGCCCTGCCGGTGTGTAATGGATATCTACATCTCCCGCTGTGCCTTCAGCCCGTCTGGGTTAACCCTCCGCCTTTCTCTCTGCAGGTATGACAACGAGTACGGCTATAGCACCCGTGTGGCCGACCTGCTGCTGTACATGCATTCCAAGGAGTAGAGCTCCCCCCCCTCCCGCCCAGAAAAAACCCAGAGGCTCAGAAGACCCTCCCTGCCCCCCCCCCCCCCCGTCACTCGCACTCTCACCCCCTCCATAGCCGAGCCATAGCCACTCCTTAGCGTCCCCGCTCTACGAGACCGCTGTAGTCTCCGTAGTAGTCTGTGTGTACGAGTGTTTTTGGGTTATTTTCCGTTACGAGAAGTTTAAACTTTGGAGGCGATATTTGGCTTGACAGTATTTGTCCGCGTCCGCCCCAAAAAAAAGCACTGTCGTAGATGTTTCCATACTGGGTGTAACCATGTTATTATTATCGATGTTAAAGAACTAAAGTTTAAAATAAGCAAAGAAAAGCAAGTGTAACTGAGCTTAAAGGTAATAAATTTTAAGTCTTAACACAAAAAGGTTTCTGTAGTTCTTGTTGTATTTGTTTGTGTGTGTGTGTGCATATAGCATTTCTAGAAAATTCTAGAATAAAATAATAATTTGCTTAAAATCTTCAGAAGCTGCTGATTGCAATGTGAGATAAAAACTAGTCCTTAAAGGTAATTTAACATGCAAAGAAAGACTACAGGGGTGACAAGGTTATGTCTTGATTACTACAATGACCAGAAAGAAATCCTTTACCATGTTTAATTGTAGCACTGCACCATTACAGCACCCCAAACACAGCTGCTGTGAATGAGCAGGGGTCCACAAAGGAAGATATCAAAATGTAGTGAACTTCATGAGATGCAACACATAATACAGCATAGCAACACAGTGTCATTTTTTATACTATAAATTTTGAAAGTTGATGTGAAAATTTTCATAAAGTAAAGGCTGACACTGGGTGTTGAGTCACAACAATGAGACATGCAAAAAGCAAAGATAAATCACATCCCTCTAGAAGTAAATTTCATGGCCTGAAGACTTAAGTATGAAAAGTGACACCTAGCGGTGATAATAAAGACCATTCAGAGAGCCTTTAAGAAGATGGGACGGAGTGTGGCACAGTGGGTAAGGAACTGCGCTCGTAACCGAAAGGTCGCAGGTTCGAATCCCAGGTAAGGACACTGCCGTTGTACCCTTGAGCAAGGTACTTAACCTGCGTTGCTTCAGTATATATCCAGCTGTATAAATGGATACAATGTAAAGTGCTATGTAAAAAGTTGTGTAAGTCGCTCTGGATAAGAGCGTCTGCTAAATGCCTATAATGTAATGTAATAATGAGAGATATACATTAGAATAGAGCATGTTTTGCTTTGTAAATTATTTTCAGGGCCACATTCCTCTGTATTGGTTACACAAACATTTGTGCAGAAACATGAGTACAACCATATGACCTCAACAAAATTATAAAACAGGAAACAGCTAATGTTGCTACATCCCATAACTTTTTTCTCCTGTAAATATGTCAGTGTTTTCTAACAGACAGGATTCCCATACACAGAAAATCCTAAAAAGGCTTCTGTCCTACAAAGTCACAGAGAATTAGCACATCTCAAATATCATTGAAGGTTCCTGAAAATATGTCCAAACTTAAATAAACTACTAATTTTTATCTTTTCTTAAATAGTGGGTGAAACACACCTCACTTCCATGCCAACTCACTACTTTTATGTAATTTACTGTCAAGTCTGGAAATGTTTAACTGACAATCTAAAAGTCATTTAGATTAAGCACCAACAAAAATCACTGTAATGCTGTAATATAAGCTGCAATATAGCTGCAAGCAGTGATGTAGGGGACAAGCACCAAGGGTGAGCCATAGCACATCAGGAGGTACTTTGTCAAAACTGCAATTTTGAAGTGCTAGCTAGAGTGGTTGTGGCACAAAATTTGATACACATGACCTGCATAGTTCTCTTTAATTAGTACATTTCTGAAATTTGACTACAGGCTGGATTTAAGGGACCTTTGATGAAATATCTTTTGCACAATTTCTGAATATACTTATTCAGTGATACCCAATATTGCAAAAATTCTATATTTATTTTCCGGCACCCGAGAGACAATTTGTCAATTTTGCCTTATGGAGCCTATGCAAATTAGTATTTTGAAAAAACCACCCCCTATAGGCCATATTGCACTGTAACACTGCAGGCCTGTGCATGCGCATTCAACAATATGGCTTCCATCTCCTTGCAGCATTGCAGCATCATTGCAATTGATGCACATTTGTGAGCATAATTATGCTTATTTTTGGCATGTGTGGCCTAGCAATTTAACAAAGCAACATGCTGTAGATCAAGGATGCTGATTGGGTGAGAATCGGGCAAGCATTGTTTTTCAAAAAATGCCAAATGGCAGAAAATGCAATATGGTGGACAGTGTGGGTCCTGTAAAATGGTTTGTTCGCAATGAGGAGGTACTGCAGGCATGTGGAGGAAATGTGGTGCATGTATGTGAAATGGGGTGGGTGTAATCATTTTTTCAGTGTGACAGTTTTGCTGGTGGCACTGCTATGCCGCCTAGAATGTGTGGGTGCCGTGCATAATTATTTGGCAGCCATACCAAACATGCCTGCCAAATTTCATGACTTTTTCAGCATGGGAACAGGGTGAAAATTTAGAAGAAGAAGAAGAAGAAGAAGAAGAAGAAGAAGAAGAAGAAGAAGAAGAAGAAGAAGAAGAAGAAGAAGAAGAAGAAGAAGAAGAAGAAGAAGAAGAAGAAGAAGAAGAAGAAGAAGAAGAAGAAGAAGAAGAAGAAGAAGAAGAAGAAGAAGAAGAAGAAGAAGAAGAAGAAGAAGAAGAAGAAGAAGAAGAAGAAGAATCATCCTCCTCCTAGCAAAGCAAAAAGAATAGGGGTCCTATGCACCCTTGGTGCGTGGCCCTCTAAATATCGCAAGTTGCTATAAACCTTTCCAAATAAATAAACATTTGATTATTTATTTAGTTCTGTATGCAGTATCTTGTTGTAATTGGATTGTGTGAACCATTTTTGGAGCACATTCAGGGTCGGGGCACTCATAACCTTTACTGGTTAACCTTCTGAACCAATTTAAAACCAGTTTCCATACAGAGATATTACAGGTGGGCAATTTATTGTCTGATCATTATTCCCAAAAAAATACATTTATTTCTGAGGCCTTTTTATCCGTTGTCTGCCATGTGATTTTGTGTAATTTTTCTTTAAAATTTATACTGTCCCCTCCACTACAAAACCTGATACACAAACACCAAGATGGCGTATGCTGACCAGTGTTCTGCTTTATCTGAATGCAAGGGTGTTGCATTTCGATTTGCTCACGTTCTTTTCTGTGTAGTCCTTCATTGCGTTCAGATCTACACAACAATTCCACCAGAGGAATTGTTGATGAATGTTTTCTTGAAGTAATTTAAAAACACACACGACCAAAATGCAGGCTGTCTGCGACATGAGATCATTTGACGTTTTTTCCCTCATGCAGACGGAACTTTCGTTATCTTGTGCCCGTAAAATTTGGTCGGAGGGATTAGAACGTAGGACTCAGGTCCTTTTCCAGGGTACAAAACGCGGATTAGTCGAGTAAGTTTCCAAATTCGTGGGTAAATTGTGCTATGTTTTACCGTAATACAGTAATATTTGAAAACTTACTGCAGTTAAAACATAATGATACATTTGAATGCATGTGTAAAGTGAATATATTTCTATAAACGTTTTGTAGCGTGATGAGTGGTGGCTAGCTAGGCTAGTGTTAGCTGTCATTCCGTTTCCATGTCCCTTCCTCTGACTATGGAAGCTAGTAGCTAGCTATTAGCCACAGTTACGATCCAACGCTACCTTACTTTAGTCGATGTTTACCAACAAATATCTATCTGATGGGTAGTTATTTAGTTGTATCTTGGCGTGTTATTATTTTGCCATAATGAGCGTTCATACATGTTGGTTAGACTACAGTCGCTAGTAAGCTAATCACATGGTCTCTTTTTTGGTTAGCCGTGGTTTTATGCTAGATTGCACATTTACTTGGTTGAGAAAATTGGACTGCGAAAGACATGCTGTTTGTGATTTTATTCATCAGGATCGTGAGTGTTTTTGTTCCCGGATAACTGAAGAAAATGACGCTTTTTCATTTCGGAAATTGTTTCGCTTTGGCGTATTTCCCGTACTTCATCACCTACAAATGCAGTGGACTGTGAGTATTGAGATAATGCTGGCAATCGTTCGTTGACCACCTGTCTTGTTCGTTGATAACCTGTCCGTTTTATGCAACCAACTATCTTTATCTTTTTTGATCAGGAACGGCTCTGTAATGTTAAGGAATTTAGCGAGTTAATTTCATGTTTGGTAGTTGTTAGTCATGTGCAGGTCTGAGTGGGATCAGTGCTAAATCCTCTAACTGGATCTATTTGTGATGACAGGTGTTGGCCAAAGCTAGTTAGGCTAACTTCTAGCGAGCTAACTCAGATTACCTTATGTGTAAAAAGCTCGCAAGTTCCCAATAGATTTTTTTTTTTTTTAACTTTGAGGACGATTCAGGCGTCAGTAAACTGTAATCTGTTGAAATGGGGTCAGAATGTACAGAATTTAATGTTTTTAAGGGCTGAGTGTCTGTGGCTGTTGTGGTTATTTCTGTGGGGAACCCTGAAAAGTGCCAAACTCTCGGTGCTGTATAGGTATGGGGGCATGCCCCCGCCAAGGCGTAACTTGGCGGGATGGCATACCTGCCATCCCAATTTATCCAATTGTGTATGTTTCGATTTACATCTCGTCGTCACTCTGTGTTACAAAGACAAACAATATTGACCAGGAACAGGGAAACAGTACCGTCTTTAGTTTAAAGTCAGGAAGTATGTTGTAGTAATTCATGTCAATGAATTTGTTTGCCTTGTGTGATGTGGTGCCAATTTCTCGGTAGATCGGAGTACAATGCATTTTGGAGATGTGTACAAGCTGGGGCTACGTATCTTTTTGTGCAGCTCTGTAAGGTACCGTACCCCACCCGTATTTTATTGTGTGTGTACTGTTCATAGTGTGCACAGTATCTATGTACTTCAAATACCTTTAAGAGGGACATACCTGTCTGAATAAATCGGACCAGCTGAAGAAATCATTAGTGTATATATATATACAAGGCTAGGGTATATGAACCTTTCTTATTGGTGGAGTGTCCACTGTCTCTCCTCTTTTAGTTCTCTTTCATGTCAGCCTGTTCTAGTCACCTAACATGTCTGGGTTAATTACATTGCACAACAGGTAACTGGTACTCTTTCTTTAACATTTCTTTGTATCAGTCTCCTGCTGTCCTTTCTCCTCAGTTTTTTTTTTTGTCTTGTTAAACCTAAGCAGGGTGTAGCGTTGAATGCTCTGTTCCGTGTTCCACTCTCTGTGTTAGCCAGGCTAATTTTACTCCCCATTTCAGATGCTGTTTCTTGCCACGTTTTTCCCAACATGGGAAGGTGGGGCTGGTGTGTATGACTTTGTTGGGGTAAGCAACTCACTCATATTCAGAAATTTTAAAGACCGGTGTACTTCAGCTCTATTTTTATCGGTAACACACAGTGATGTCACACGAACTGGCATTAACTAGTCGTTAACATGAATTAATGATGTGCAAATACATGAACAAAGCTGTACAGATTATCTTTTCAGTCGTTAGTAGTTAACTACATTATTTAATGTCAATTAATGTCACCTATTGTTAAAAGTGTTTCCTTTTTTACCTGTAAATATGGTATGTTGCCTTCTTGTAATTGCGTATACATTTTCATAACAGGACATGTAACTGAAGCGTCTTTTATCTTGTCATTGTTTGAGATGCAACAGCTCGGTTTGTCTCGATGGTCAGAGGATGAGTTAGTAAATCGTGAGTGTGGTCATCCCCCCCGCCCCCCCAACAGGAGTTTATGAAGGCTACTGTGGACCTGGCGGACCTGCTGGGCCTCCATCTGGTCATGTCCAGGAATGCTGGGAAGGGGGAATACAAGATAATGGTGGCGGCCATGGGCTGGGCCACGGCGGAGCTGGTCATGTCAAGGTATCCCCCCCCCCCAATATTTCAGATGATATAAGCTTAAACTTTATAGGGTTGTTGGTAATATTATGGATAATATAATTTTACATTTCACAGAATGTTTAATTGCATCAGTCATCACGTTTTAGACGTGCTGCCCTGTACTGATGTGGTAAAATGGCCACTGAACTGCTGGGTAGAGGTTTCAGGAGTCCTGTGTGTGTGTGTGTGCGCGCGCGCATACACACGCTAAGCAGTTATTCAGCTTCCCATGTTGCTCGGAGGGCTTTTGCTATTCGTATGCAGTCTTTCACGGTTAATCTCTCCCGCTGGGCTCTTTCGCTCCTGTCTTAAGGGAGGTGTTATGAGCGTGCTTTATTTTAGGAATGGCCCAACGGTGCCCATGTTTTCTCCTCTGACTGACAGGTGCATCCCGCTGTGGGTCGGGGCGCGGGGAATCGAGTTCGACTGGAAGTACATTCAGATGAGCTTCGACTCCAACATCAGCCTGGTAAGCCTTCCTCCGCTCAGCCTCCTGAAGAAGAGGGAGGCAAATGTATTATAATGGCTGGGGGGGGGGGGGGGGGGACTGCTGTGGTAACTGAAGGGATTGCTGGTTCGAATCCCAGGTACAGTGCTGCCTTTGTGCTGCCATGCTCTGTAATCGCTGTGGATAAGTTAATCTGTTAATATGATGGGGGGGGGGGGTGGGGTCTGCAGTGAATTTGAACTGCTGTCCCTGCCAGCTACATACGCATTAGACATGCACAGTTAGCCTGCTGACCTAAAGCTATAGTCTCCAGCCAGGGGACCTGATCGTACACTCCTGTTGCTGTGCAGGACTTCGCATTCAGTAGCGATCGTTCACATTTTATTTAATTATTCTTTATTTATCCGGGTGAGTTCCATGGAGATTGAAATCATTTCTGTCTCTAGGTTACAGCACACATCATAAAATACAGTATGGCACACGGCACTGAACTGCCGCTTCTTTAATAACATAAATGATAACATAAACATAAATCACCACCTACGCAACCCAGCTCCTGGTTCAAGCGATGGTCCTGTCCCGCCTGGACTACTGCAACTCGCTACTGGCTGGTCTGCCAGCATCCGCCATCAGACCCCTGCAGCTCATCCAGAATGCTGCAGCGCGTCTGGTCTACAACCTCCCCAGACATTCCCATGTCACCCCCCTGCTTACTGACCTCCACTGGCTGCCTGTTATGGCTCGCATCAAATTTAAGACTTTGGTGCTTGCATACCGGGCAGCTAAGGGGTCAGCACCAGGATACATCCAGAGGATCATCAGACCCTACACACCAGCCAGACCTCTCCGTTCTGCCACCTCTGGACGCTTGGCACTTCCCCCTCTTCGGGTCTGTACTTCCCGCTCGCGTCTGCTGTCTGTCCTGGCCCCTCGCTGGTGGAATGACCTCCCCGTGGCGGTCAGAACAGCAGAGAATCTGACTACCTTCAAACGCAGACTAAAGACTCATCTCTTCAGGCTGCACCTCTCCCCACCCCTCCCAGGCCTATAGTTTAGCTCAATGTACCTAGTTAGGCTAATGCGATCACGTTAGTTTTTATTTGGCAGGATTGTTTTTGTCTGATTCTAATTAGGCAAATGTGATTTCAGTGCTAGTTTGTATTGGCAGGAATGTTTGTTTGTTTGTTTGCTGACCAGGTTACCCTACAGGGGTGGAGTCCTGATCTATGTGGTCACTTCTGGCACTACGATCTTCACTCTAGTGTGTTTCTTTTGCACCTCTGCACCTTGAACTAATGCACTTGTTGTACGTCGCTCTGGATAAGAGCGTCTGATAAATGCCTGTAATGTAATGTAATGTAATGATAAGGGCGTGCTGTGGGAGTGAGGGAATGCAGGGAAGGTGACGGGACTGGCGATGACGGCGGTAGGCACCTGAAGGTTGCGCGTGTCCCCTGCAGGTGCACTACATCGCCATGGCAGCGGTGGTGTGGATGTTCACGCGCTACGACCTGCCGAAGAGCTTCCGCCTGCCCGTGACGGTGCTGCTGGGGCTCTGCGTGTACAAGGCCTTTCTGATGGAGTGAGTACCGCCGTACCGCTGCGCCGCCGCAGAGCCTTCTCACACACAGCCTGCCTGCGAGAACGCTGTCAGAGTCAATGCTTTAGTTCAGTGGAGGTCAAATGTGAATGCTCTATTTTAGTGGAGGTCAAATGTGAATGCTTTAGTTCAGTGGAGGTCAAATGTGAATGCTTTATTTTAGTGGAGGTCAAATGTGAATGCTCTATTTTAGTGAAGGTCAAATGTGAATGCTTTATTTTAGTGGAGGTCAAATGTGAATGCTTTATTCAAGTAGAGGTCAAATGTGAATGCTTTATTTTAGTGGAGGTCAAATGTGAGTGCTTTATTTTAGTGGAGGTCAAATGTGAATGCTTTATTTTAGTGGAGGTCAAATGGGAATGCTTTATTCAAGTAGAAGTCAAATGTGTATGCTTTATTTAAGTAGAGGTCAAAGTGAATGCTTTATTTTAGTAGAGGTCAAATGTGAATGCTTTAGTTCAGTGGAGGTCAAATGTGAATGCTTTAGTTTAGTGGAGGTCAAATGTGAATGCTTTAGTTTAGTGGAGGTCAAATGTGAATGCTTTATTCACATTTGCTTTATAAGAAGAGAAATTTGCAATAATGCATTTTTCAAATAGAATATTACGCATGTCATTGATTTCATTATTTATTCATTTATTGTGGCACCCCTTCTTATTTCATGATTTTAAATAATCAGCTCTTCAGAGTACATGAGTCCACTCTGGCCATAGTGTTCTCATATGTACTATCTTAATTTGCAGTTCAGTTTGGTCGTCCAATTTAAAAATGTTTCATTAAAAACCTGAAAATCTTCCCCAACAATCTTCTTTTGCTGTTGCCTGTAGAGAAGTATCTTCCCTTTTCTTGTACCATTTATTTATTTCAGACCAGGAAGAAGGTAGAAGCCCTTTTTTGTACCTTTTCCAAAGCTTTTGCATCATTCTTGTGAAGTGCTGCAGAGAACTGAGCCTACATACTCAGTGGTGTGATGAGGCATTGTGTGTGATGAGCTTAATTCTTCCCTTCTGTGTGTCTGTCTGTCCATCTGTGTGTCTGTCTGTGCGTGGCACTGCTCTTCAGGTTGTTTGTTCACGTGTTCATGCTGGGCAGCTGGACGTCCCTCCTGGTGAAAGCGGTGCTGACGGGAGCCATTTCCCTCTGTTCCCTCTTCCTCTTCATCACACTCGTGCACAGCAACTGAGAGGCCAGAGGAAAGGCCTCTGGGATATGTTGTACCAAAAAAAAAAAAAAAAAAAAGTTTTTTTTCTTTTTTTCTGGACACTTGAAACCTTGACCAAATTATGGTCGTTGGGCCAAAACGTGGTCATTCATGTTTGCAGATCATTTTTTTTATTGTATAAATTTGTCATAGTAAAGAGTCTTATGCTGATTGTTTGGATTGGTATTGCTTGTGTGTCCGTGTATGTGTGTTTATATACATAATTGTGCACACACACACACTTAAAACAAAACTGACCAGGGATCTTGAGACCCCATGCAATTTAAATAATCAATACTTTTCACAAAAAATTAAAGTTGGAAAGCAGGAAACCTTGTTTCTTGCACAATCAGCAGTGCCACCGTTTTGTGGGATGCCAAGATTGGCATGTTCCTGATCTTCAGAGATTTTCAGAAGGAATTCCTTCACATCACCAGATTGTCAGGTTGTCCTAACAGATGATTGAAGGTGCCCTTCGAGTGTAGTTAGTGTTTCACGTCAGCGCTGAACGATGGTGCAAGAATTTGTAAGAAAACTGCATGTTGTACTCGCTTAGGCCTTAGGGCCACCGAGCTACAGAACAGCATTTCAGCGGTTTCAGTTGCATTCCTACTGCATAGTTGTTCTCATCCTGTAATTAATTGTTTGGGCAGCAGAGGTCGCCAAATAGCAAAAAGAATAAAGGCATTTTTACTAACCAGCATTTTAGTGGCAAATGAGGATGATAAAAATGAAGACTTGGTTACATAAATGGTGTTCACTTTTCAAGACAAACACATATAGTTCAAACCTCCATTTATTTATTTTATAGAATTTGTGACATCTGGTTGTGTGTTTAAAAAAAAACTGCACTTTGGGCAGTAATATGCCAGATTAATTTCCATCTTGCCAAGATCCTTCAGTGTCTTAGTAGTATCCTTAAGGATCTTGTTAGAGTTTTTAAAGATCATGGTGGAACCCTTAAGGATCTTGAACAGGATCTTTTAAGATCTGGGTGGAATTCTTAAGGTTCATGTTAGGATGTTGTAGGTTACTCAAGATACCAAAAACAGGTAAAATGACCGTTAGCCCAGGAAGAAGCAGATCAAAAGTTTGTTGTAAAAACAGGAAGATTTATTACACAGCCGGTTACGGGAACAACTCAGCAAGAAAGTTCAAAATAGTATTGGTGGGTGATTAGATTTATACAGTTTACAGTAGACTGGTATTTGCATATTGTGGAATTCTATTGTTGAAAGGGATCACTGCCTCTGATTGGTGATAGAGGCTGTGCTTCCTTCCGATTGGGCCATTCAAATTCAAACCCATCCTACCTATTCAAACAGGTACCATTCTCATTGAAATTGAAATACAATGGGGGGCTCGCCCCCTTCCCCCCTGGGGCCCAGCGGAAACTTCCCAAACGCAGAATACACAAAACTGTCTGTTTCCCAACAGTCCCTCCTTTTTGACCCAACATAAAGCATATGGTGAGGTCAACTTAGTTGGCTTACAGGAAATATCAATATCAGGATCAAGAACAATATGAACACGAAACAATAAAGACTCCGAAAAATGTCAAACAACAATAATGGCCCAAAACAGTATCGAAAACACAATGACGTGATTCACGTCGGACACGAGTAAGCTTCTTAGGAAAAGCGGCTATAATAGCCCACTCACCTAATACTCCAGGTACGGTACAACCTTCGTCCCCTGGACTGAGGGCCAAAAACTCAGCCTGCCTCAGCACAAACTCACAAAAACCTAAGTGAGAGACTACTCCCTTGTCTCTCACTCTAGGCCGAGGCACAAAAACTCACTCTCCTTGGGACATAAAAGACAGCTGCAAATCCTGGCTTACCAAAACACACTTGCATTGAAAACTCCATTTCTTTTTCCAATTTGTACGGATCAAAGCCAGCTCCAGCAAACATAACTTGATTTAATGAGGTTCTTGATTTGATTTAGACTGCTGCAATTCTTACAGAGATAACTGCTGTGTCACAATGATGAAAAAAAACTGAGCCTCTTGAGGTCACATGAGATCAACAAAATGTCTGTATACTGTAGAGACTGAAGAAACTAACAAGTCAGTGCAAGCATCTTCATGTTTTAGCAAAATGTTTTACAATCCTGAGCCAAGTTCAGCACAAACGTGGTTCATATCCGTTCATATTCTTGAGCAACATTTTCTTGCTTTGCCAAGTCTATTAAAATTGAAAATCCCCCCCCCCCAGACAGATTTTTAGATTATATTTCAGTAGAACTTCAATGTACAGACCGTACATCAATTAAAACAGCGTGGTACTGTAGCCTCACAGTAAAATTAGGTATATATAAGGTAAGGTAAGATATACGTAAGATAAGGTAAGATATACCTTATTGAACCCCGTGGGGTAATTCATCCTCTGCATTTGACCCATACTAGTTTTACTTAGGAGCAGTGGGCAGCTGCCTCTCTGTGCTGCACCCAGGGAGCAACTCCAGTTCTGAGGCCAGTGCCTTGGTCAAGGGCACCTGCAGGAGCGCACCCAACATGCATGTCTTTGAGTGTGGGAGGAAACCGGAGTACCCGGAGTAAACCCACGCGAACACGGGAAGAACATGCAACCTCCACGCCCCAAGCCGAGATTCGAACCCACGAGCTTCTTGCTGTGAGGCGACAGTGCTAACCACTATGCCACCGTGTCCGCCCATGGACAGCAGCAAGTCTCCCTGCCTGGGGAAAGATACAGACAAACCCGCATGCTGGACTGGCGATTAGGTTAGGTTCTGGTTTGGGATTTTTACTTCAGTCAGTTTCCCTCAGTATTAGTGTAGGTTCACCCACACGTTTTTGCTCCCACAATCACAGGTGCAAGTAAGAATATAGAAATCACCACAATTACATTGACAGCTGTGCATCATAAAGTACTTGTTTGATCTGTAAGGAAAAAAGGACGTCTCTCGAACGTGATGAAAAAGTACAAAGTTATTTCCAATACCGGCAGTGACAAAGCGCACGAATGACACCTTGGATTCAGCAGAGTCAGACTGAACCACGAACCTTTCCAGAGGCTGCTTCTTATTTGTTTTCAAATCTTTGATCAGTAGTGTTGAATATACATACCAAGACGGATGTAGTCGGTCCTTGTAAAACCTATCAATTAGGCCATAGTGTATTGGCCGTCCTGTTGTGATTGAATTAGCACGTCTGTTGACTTGAATGGTTCCCAATCTCTCACTCCTGGTCGCTATTCTACCATTGTACCAACTGTATTGTGATAATGATAAGATCAAGGGAATGTGTGGCCAGCAGACATATTGGCATCAGAGACAGACTTCTTACAGGTCTGTAGAAGAATGTGTTGTTTAATCATTGTTTTACATTATATACTCTAACATATAAGTGATTAGAAATGTATTCTTTTAACAGTTTTCACATGTAATGACTAACTCCCATATCTTCTGAGAAGAGAAGGTGCTCTTTGTTAAAATGATTAAATCTCAAGCATGAGATAATGACATGTGCTTTGAGATACTCTGTTACGATTCAGGACAGTTTTGATGAACAGGAGATGTGCCCCTCTTTCCCCCTTTCCCTCTCTCATGCTGTGGACTAACAGCTCAGTATCTTAGTGTTGCTAGCCAACCGAAATGCCAAGGCTGCAAGAAAAGAAAGTGTCTTTATGTTAATTATGGATGAGAGGTAATTTCTGGGGAATGTTTCTCTGCAGGAGAAGTGCACGTGTGGCATGCATGGAACATATATGGAATTCGCTAGGCCCGACCGAATCCACCGAGGAAACAGCGATAAGGTTTTCCTCATCAGGTTCTATTGAACTTTTATTTAGAAAAAAACAACCTGCAACCCTTCTTCCCCAACCAATGTAGCCTACGTGGGTCACTCGGTATGTTATAACGATTAAAACTGCGCTGAGCTGCATTCAAACCCATGGCATATTCAGGAATCTTTACCTAACTTCATATGGTGTCTTGCCTTATTGTGATTTATTGTCCTTTAGAGGTTGTTACTTGTGTCGAGTACCTTTACAAATAAATTTAAAAAGAGTTACAGCTGTTTTAACAAGAGAATGGAGAGGGATTTGTAGTCTGTAGTCTCTGATCTGTAGGCTATGCGTGGAATGCAACGGTTTCCCTCTCCTATTTCCGTTGGGATTTAGCCCATTTAGGCCGTTAGCGAAATGCTCTTATCCAGCACGAGCCCGCCTCTAGGTGCGGCTCTTTATGTCGCTCTTGTGGCGACAAAACAAACAAAAAAAGAAAGAGAAAGAGGCAATTCGACTAGAACTGAATAAAGAATAAACGTCATCATGTTTCGACATATACTCACAAAAATAACCCGCAGTCATTTAACCCTCTAGAACCAGGGGAAATCCTGGACTGACTTGAACTTGACAATGTATTCATAAACCGGTAGAACACTGAGGTGTGCTTCTCTGTGGCGACACTGCAACCGCTGAGATGGTTATAAATTACATGTTTTAATTCAACACTCTGTTCAGTTGGTTTAATTGATGTCGTTATACAATTTTAACGCTGAAAAACATAAATGAAAACTTTTATAGATTGAAGTAAAATACGTATAAAGTACTGAACTCCAAAAAAGCAGCTTGTGAAGTACAAGCTTTGGAGCCATGATCTCGCTTTACAAATTGCTTAGGAGTAATTTGAAGTGTAACTTCTTGCTTTTGACAAACCCATGACCGACTTAATACCATCCATTGTGAAGCTGCCAGGTCATCAGAAACCTCCGTAAATATATCGAATATCCTCCATCGCACACACAAGCTGTCCGGGCCGATTGAAAGCAAACACAAAATCTGAATTATCTATTGAAAACTTAAGAAAGTGAGTTCTCCCTTTAAGAGCTCTTCTTTTGTAGAAAAGCCATGCACCGTGCTTTGTCTTGTTTTATGTTTCATTAGTACGAAGGTAATTAATATAAAATTGCTATTTGTGAACGCAGCAGTAAAGGGTTTAATTTGGTTCACACAACTAGGCTACAGCTTGGAAGCATCACAGAGATTAAATGCGCGCGCGCACTTTCTCTTGAAATCCTCTCTTCCTCCCCCTCCCATACGCATTTCTCGCGGATTTATCTGATGAACACCCCTAAAACAGCAAGCGCATCTCAGTTGTACCCAATTCCGGACCGTTGCACGCACTGGACTAGTTACGCGGTTGCCATTCCGGAGCAATTAATGCTTACTATGGCAACGTCTGGCAAGTATTTTATTTAATCATGGACTACTGATGCCAAACATAGCTCATTCTGAAGAAAGTATCAAGTACGCTATGGCGTTTGAAGTTCAGGATGAGGATGTCTTTGCAATCACTTATCCAAAGTCTGGTAGGTTAAATATATAAGCCTATACGTTTTATTAAGCTAACATAGGCATCTGTTCCATTTTATGTTGTCCTTGATTAACCTAATAGTTTACCTAACAAGCCGTTTGTTATAGCCTTTCACTGAGCCGTATCCCGGTAGTAACCTACCTTGTAGTCCTTCCTATTGCCAAATACCTGTTATTACATATCGATGTAGCCTGCATGTAGGTTGTATGTAAAATACACATCGTACGCAGTAAAATGACCAGTGTTTATTCAACTCTAACAATGTTAATTAAACTCTGATTAAACTCACTGTGGAATGTGGGAAAATGGTATCTGTTAAGAGTTGAATTAGCATTACATGAAAAAAGATTCCCAACGCGCTTCAAGCCGGCTAAATAAAAGATGACTGGATAGATGGTCAACAGCCAGGACGGTCAAACTAGACAAAAAGACTTCGTACCCGAACACTGGAGCGCACTTTTCTCCGGGAAAAATACACCGTTTTGATAAACAGGGTTGTCCTTACAGCTTTTTTGATTCTCAGAAAATCAAACGTCAGCCGTGAAGCTGAATTAACTCTGGACATTTCACTGTGTACTGTCTCTGGAATACACTGTCACACAAGTTGTAGGTTAATTCTTGCCGGCGTCGAGCCTATTCTATAAATCATTTTTATTTCCTTCACTATGCACAGCAGCAAATACACACACAATACACCAACAATACACCACCGTAGAGCTACACAACCCACCGATGCAACAAAGTACACTGCAAACACACGATTATTTACACGGAATACGCGCGATCCCGGACAAGCCCCCAATTTGTTACGTCTCTCTTAGGGTCTAGGGGTAGGAGGGAGTACGTAACATATATATATAAAAAAATAAAGTAAAATGGATGTAGCCAAAGTAATGAAATAAACAAAACCAAACAGCGCTAGAACAAAATATAATCTAACTATATAAGAAAAATAAGACTATCTAGCTACTCTTACAAACCAAAAATACATAGTTGGCAACCACCCCTTTACTAATGTGTCTATACAAGTTTTCTTCCTGCGTGTGGCACCAATGTATAGAGGCCTCCGTCTTACCTGCCCAGGGCCTTAACCACACACAGACAACCACACATACACAAGCAGGGAAAAACGTTTACGCGCACACTCACAGGTCTCCAATCTCTACAACCACACAGCAAAAACGAGCAGAGATCACAACAACAGAGAGACGACGAGCTGCAGGAGCCACGTAGCTTTTATATTCCAGAGGAGGGATGTGATTGGTGGAGGCGGGACCAGGTTAATGATGATTGACAGCGGGGACAGCGAATGGAATGATGAATGGCTCTCCTGCAGTATTACAGAGGGGGAAGAAAACACACACGACGTGGAACGTAACAAATAGTCTTATTCGGCATGGATGAAAAATATGTACACTTCAATGGGTATCTGCTTCCGAAAGAGACTCATTCTGCTGAGAGTTTGAAGTATGCCGCTGAATTTCAGGTTCATGACGATGACGTTTTCGCTGTCACTTACCCGAAGTCCGGTGAGTAGGCTCGTTAAGAACTGCCGAATTCATTGCTTGAAAGAATATGAGCTACAAATCACTATGTTGACATTCCGGACAGTGTGGTTTTAACTTTTAACTAAATGTTAGACTAAATAGTGTGATGCGGATCTATGCAATAGATTTTGTAGCCTCGATTTGTTTGAAAAGTTAATGTCTCAGCTATAAATAACTATATTTTAATATCCATTGATTTCGGTTAAGTGTTGGGCACAAATGCACAGAATCAAATTTACAATTATGCCTGACTTCTAAAGTAAAAAGTAACATCGATGCACTGTCAGTGCACCTTTGCAACGATTGAATGGCTATATATGCTCTAATTTTGTATGTTTCCTTGTTAAATGATCTGTTAAAGTGAGCCCAGATACCAGTTTTGTTTTATGTTTGTGTGGAACGCCCATTGTGATTACATTGCGGGAGAACATTCGAAAGCCTATGTGTGTGGAGCGATTGAGCGCGAGAACGAGGAATGGAAGGATTTTTGAATAAGGAAAACGATCCACAAGTATAATAGGGTCAACGCCGTCAGTTCCATAACAAGAACAAGAACAACAACCGATTAGTGATGCCAACTTAGCAATTTTGTTGCTAGATTTAGCAGCTTTTCAGACTACCCTGGCAACTTTTTTTTTTTTTTTTCATGAAGCACCTAGCAACAAATTTAGCAACTTTTGAAAAGTGACTCAAACGATAAAATGCACGCATTTTTCCTCT
The DNA here is from genome assembly GCF_013347855.1 of Anguilla anguilla. Taxonomy (NCBI): domain Eukaryota; kingdom Metazoa; phylum Chordata; class Actinopteri; order Anguilliformes; family Anguillidae; genus Anguilla; species Anguilla anguilla. Next base: position 82,533,386 of record NC_049201.1, on the reverse strand, counting down.
AAATGAGACAAAAACGATTTTTCCTGTCACACTCAGACACGGTCTATGGTCACAACACGTGGTCTGTCTGCCTGGTTGCAAAAGTGCATTGTGAGTGACGTCAGCAGTAGTGACGGCTCGGCTCAATAGCCAGGCACAGGCAGCAGCAGCAATCATTGTTGGCTGACTGCAGCAGCAGTAGTATCCGTTGGACGAGACAAACTTAATTTTTTTTGGTCAAATCATTTAAACACATTCAGTTCAGAGTAGGCTACAATTGTTTGGTTAGGAAGTCACAATTTAAAAAATTTTTTTTAGAATTCCCTCCACAAGCATTAACAATCTGAAAAGGGTTAAGCCTTCAGTAACGTTTTTGTTCAATAATTCATGTTCAGATGGCCAGTCAATTTGAGTAACGTCGTCATTGTGTATTCTATGTAATGACGCAGTTTTACGTCATTACGCAATGATGTCATCACACAATGACATCACAATGTCATTTATCAACTTTTAGAAACAAATCAACCTGCCTGTAGCAACTTCCCCTGAAAATTAGTTGGCAACACTGCAACGGATAACTAGAAAGGTTACAATTCCTGAAGGAATTGTGTGGGCTTGCTTCAAATTCCAACTGGCACTGTCCTCAAGCCTCAATGCATTTCAATGAGGGCGCATAATTACATTACATTACATTACATTACAGGCATTTGGCAGATGCTGTTATCCAGAGCGACGTACAACAAAGTGTATAACCATAACTAGGAACAAGTATGACGAAAACCCTAGAGAGAAGTACCGGTCCAAGTGCAGGGAACAACCGCATAGTTCAACTTGGACCTTGAAGGTTAAACTGATTAACACTAACACAACGAGAACGGCAACAACGCAGTCTATGGAAAAAATACAAGCAGTAGTTAAGACAGTTAATGCACCTAAGTCACCTACGAAACAGCTGCCTAGTTACAACCCTAAGCTTACAGTCATTTACAGGGGGGTAGGGAGGGATGGGGAGAGGTGCAGCCTGAAGAGGTGAGTCTTCAGTCGTTGCTTGTAATGGGTCAGTGTCTCAGCTGTTCTGACCTCCACGGGGAGGTCATTCCACCATCGTGGGGCCAGAACAGACAGGAGACGTGTTCTGGAAGTGCAGGTGCGAAGAGGGGGAGGTGCCAGGCGTCCTGAGGTAGCAGAACAGAGGGATCTGGCTGGCATAACTCAGAAGAAGCACGAAACCGTCCAGACCCACGGCGCAGCGCAGCGTTACATATACAGCCGGGGATCAGCAAGTAGCGATTATGTTCCAGGGATTAGTCATATCATAAAAGTGTCATGAGTAAAACTTGGCTAACTATATAGCTAGCTAGCTATGGCATGTACTCACCTCTGTAATGTTATTTGTTGTCCTCCGTGTGTCCATACATCTGTATCGGTGGTTGTAGCGTCCATGTGTCCATACATCTGTATCGGTGGTTGTAGCGTCCATGTGTCCATACATCTGTATCGGTGGTTGTAGCGTCCGTGTGTCCATACATCTGTATCGGTGGTTGCAGCGTCCGTGTGTCCATACATCTGTATCGGTGGTTGTAGCGTCCGTGTGTCCATACATCTGTATCGGTAATTGTAGCTGTGTGTCATTAGCGTCTACTCATGCGTGCAGGATAGCATCCGTAGCTGTGTGTCTGTAGCTCCTACTCATGCGTGCAGGATAGCATCCATACGCGGGTTGTACCTGTGTGTCCGTAGCTCCTACTCATGCGTGCAGGATAGCATCCGTACGCGGTAACTAGGTTAACTAAAGTAGGCAAAACGCTAACATGTTAGGGTTACGGTTAGCTAAAGTAACGTTAGACGATAAAGATGTACTTGAAAATCATGTGCCGTTGGAAGTGCGTCCAACTAAAGGTCCATGAGTGAGTGACCACCTGTGCATGCGTCCTACTAAAGCGTCGCACTAAATGTCCATGAGTGACCCTGTATGGAGTGACCACAAAAAAGTTGAATATTTTAAAAAGTTTTGAATATTTCAAAAATCTGAATACAAGCAGCAATGTCTGGAACTAGTCGGTCGTTTTGGTGTAAAAAGTTTGAATGTAGTGCAAAAACTGTAGGACTAGTTAGAGCTAGAAAAATTGGCCGGAAAGTGCAGATAATAAATATGAAAGATATCAAGAGTTGGCTTGCCAAAGCAAGCCCACTAAATATTTCACAAAGCACGTTTGACTAGATGCCGTTTACGTCACCAAGGCAACATATGCGTTGGGGCTTGCCTGGGTGGGAGCAGGCTAATGTGGTTCAACCTCGATTTATTTGCAGCTGGTGTCACAGTGACACCGATTCGGACGGACCAATGGCTTAGAAGCAACACTTTACAGACCTTTTTTTCTCCAAATGGTTCATCATGCTGTCATATTAAAACATTTATAACTCAATTTGACTGTTTTTATTTGCAGGTTATGTTTAAGTTCATAGATAATTCCTTTTTATGGCATAACATTATTGTACCATTTCAAATTCATGCTTTTTATTTGCAGGATATGGCAAAAATGGCATCATGTACCTTATTGTATCTTGTATCATTATCTTGATGTTGTAGCTTGTCATGCATCCTAGTTTGACTATGAGTATAGGTTAGGTCAGGGTAATCTTTACTGTGTGAACTGGACTTAATGTGTTCATGGCTATGAATAACTGTAGAAAATGGGTATTGTACCTTATTAGACCTGTGTTTTGTAGTTGCTCCAGTGACCTTCGGTATGCACTTATTGTATGTCACTTTGGATAAAAGCGTCTGCTATATAAATGTAATGTAATGTAACCAACAGCATAGACATATTCTCAGCATAGATGCTGGAAGTGAAAACACTGGACTCAATTGTGTAGTGTGTAAAAACAAATATGTTTTGAATGTTTTGTTTCAATTATGGCATATCCATTCATTGACATCCCTGTAGATGAGGGGGGGACAAATGTAAGGAATTATTTTTTAACATAACCTGCCAATAAAAACAAAGTCAAAACTCAAGTTGTGAATGTTTTAATATGACAACATAAAAAGGAATTTCTTAATGATGATAATACTACTACGACTACTACTACTACTACTACTACTACTACTAATAATAATAATAATAATAATAATAATAATAAATTAGATTTTTTCCCTCAATGTATGAACTTTGGGCTGTTGAACTACATGAAAGATGCTGTATGGATAAAGATGATGGTGATGATGATGATCATTATTGCTATCACACTTATAATAAATATCCCATTGTCATAATACCAATAGTGATAGTGACCATTTGATAAACATAAAAAACATTAATGAGTTTCCATGGCAATGACAACGGTCTCTCTGCGCAGGCACGACATGGATGCAGGAGATTCTGCCCCCAATCCTGAACGGGGGGGACCTGACTCCGGTGCAGACCATCCCAAACTGGGATCGAGTGCCCTGGCTGGAGGAGACCCGGGCTGCACTGGTGCTGGGTGACCGGCCCCCTCCTCGAGCCATGGTCTCCCACTTGCCCTACCACCTCATGCCCCCCTCTTTCTATACCTCCAAGGCCAAGGTAGGACCTCTTTGGGTGCTCTGGAGCTCCTACTGTTATTTTGCTATGTGTCAGTCTGTGGGCAGTGAGGGCTTCTGGCTGCTGTGATCTGCCTCTGCATGCCTGGATGTTGACTGGATCCAGAACAGACTTGCTGGAGACAGGAATTGTTCAAGCGGGGGCAGGGGCGTGCGGGCCGGTGGTTGATGGTCTATCAGAACAAAAAGACGGCAAACAGACCACCTGGTTAATCAGCCTCAGGATGCATGAGTATTGATTAGGCATAGACCTGCCAAGATGAGGAAGTACCATGAGGGCTGTATGATAGTCTACCTGCCACCTCACTAGTATATTTTTGCTCTGGGAAAGGGACATAAATTTGGTGGCTGTAAAGCACTGTGTTGTAACCCACCTGCCTTGCTTTTACCCTGTATGGCTTCATACTGTAAAGAAGACTATTTTTGCTTTGTCAATAAATTGTTATCGGCCTTAAATTTTGGAACTACAGGTTCTACTTTACGAAGAACTAAATTCATACAGGGGCCATGTGGGGGGCGGGGGGGGGGGGGGGGGGGGGGGGGGGGGGGGGGGGGGGGGGGGGGGGGGGGGGGGGGGGGGGGGGGGGGGGGGGGGGGGGGGGGGGGGGGGGGGGGGGAGGTTGGGGGGAGAAAAGTAGGCCGTATACTCCAACTTATCGAAAAAGAATCACCAGTGAACACTGTTGTCAGTAGACTCAATATCAACTACGCGTTCTTCGTTTTATGGCACTCCACACCACTGGGGGGTCCAAAAACTAGTCACACACTTTTTAAAGTTGCATTGCACAACTCGGGTTCACTGACGCCTACCTTAATGGAAATTTCATGTTAGGATTTGAGCACATTTCTTTGACTTAAAAATCTCTGCGTGATCGATCATGAAGTTGACGATGTCCTTGCACAAGTTCAGCAATTCTACGTTCAAAAGGGTCTTTATTCTGATTAGGCAAATGTGATTTCAGTGCTAGTTTTGTACTTGGCAGGATTGTTTTGTTTGGGTCTGGATGGGATACTGGAAATTTCAGAAAGTGGTGTCCCATCCAATAGGTTCGCCACAATAGCATATTCATTTCATTAGAGTTAGTTAGGTACTGTAATGCACAGTGAGGATGGAAACTTGGATTGGCTTGGTGTGCAAAAATAGTTTGTGCTCTGGCAAATAGCTACCAAACTCTGGTTTTACTAAAATAACAAAGACAAAAGAAAGTAAAACAGAGCGACAACTATTTCAGTTCCCCGCTCTGCAGCTGGACTGCTTTCCAGCAGACCAGCTCCTCCTACTTTTCAGTTCACTGTTCCCCGTCAGAAACAAGGTGCTTAAAGCTGTGGAGAGCAGCACAGCTTTAAGCACCAGGTCTGATTAGCTAACACAGCCCAGGTGCGTGTGCTCACCCCACCAGCCGGCACAACCGAGACCAATCCGCCTCTCCGGCGGACCGAATGCCACAGGCGGCGTTCGGTTTAAAGACTGTTGCTCACTCCTCATCCCGTCTGTCCCTCCCCTTCAGGTGATCTACGTCACCCGGAACCCCAAAGACATCGCCGTCTCTTCCTTCCACTTCCACAAGATGGCCAGCTTCCTTGACGATCCCGGAACCTTCGACGAGTTCCTGGACAAATTTCTGTCTGGACAGGGTAAGGTAGGAAGAGGAAGGTGAGGAGCAGAGGGCAGAGAATGGGTGTTGGCTGGCGTGGGGGAGGGGGGGAAGGTTGGGTAGGGGGGCAGTAGGTATGGGGGAGTTGGGGAGAAGTGCATCGATTTGTGGTAACGGGTGTTTTTTTCCTGGTTAATATAGTTGCTCTGTTTGCGTTTGTATTGCAAAGTATTGTTCGGAAAGTGGACAGATCACGTGAAAAGCTGGAGAAACACAGATATTGAAGACAGAATCCTCTATGTGACATATGAAGAAATGGTGCAGGTGAGCAACCGCTTTCATGGCAAGAGCACCGCAAAAAAAACCAAAAAAACGCCTCAGCTCTCTTTATTTGTGCACTGTTGCCAACTTTATTGCTATATTCAGTGACTTTTCAGACCCATTTGGTGATTACATTTTTTTAAAAAGAGCCTAACGACGAATCTCACAACGTTTGAGGGGACATTGGAAAGCTTCCTTGGAAAACAGTCGCCAGCACTGCATGGTGGGTCAGCAGTCTTTCCTGCGCTCGCTGTCATTCTGCAGCTCTTCTGGCAGTGGCTGGTCAGTGACTGCAGAGTACAGCCGATTGTCCACCAGGGGGCACAACATTTTCTTATGCAAATTAGTAGGCGATGACATCATTACACATCATAAATATGTAAATTAGCATGTGACATCGTTTAGCGACTTCTAGCGACTTTTTGCTCTTGCATTAGCTAGTTTCCCTGGGAACAAGTTGGCAACACTGTTTTGGGCGGTTTTACTAAGAGCTAGCACACATACCAACAATAAACAAGTAAGAGCAGCCAGTATGTCTGTGTCACATACAAAGCAGCTTATGCCGCTACCATTTTGAATTTACCTAAGAGCAAATGCAGTTTAGTAATTCATGTTCATTTCATTTCTTTCATTTATTTGTTTCTTTTCACAGATCAATTTGCTTGTTTTTTTGTTTCTTTTTGGACAAAAAGTACACAATCAGTCACACTGATTATATACTAGCAGTATAACCATGGATCATATTGACTTGAAATAATATTAATGACATACTTAGAATCCATGATGTTGGAACAGGACTGAACACCGCCATTTTCCCACCAGGACCTGAAGAGAGCCTTGCTTAAGATGGCGCGGTTCCTGGGTCGAGAGCTGAGCCCGGAGGTCCTGGAGAAGGTGGCCAGTCACTGCCAGTTTAGCAACATGAAGACCAACGCCATGTCCAACTACTCCCTGGTGCCACAGGACATCATGGACAGCAGCAAGTCTCCCTTCCTCAGGAAAGGTACGGACAAACAGTGACGGAGGCAGTGCCACTCGACTGACCAGCTGCCCGATGAGCCACGGTGATGTATAAGCTGGGCGTGCGAGGCTTGTTCAGCTGTAGATGGGGGTGAGAGACGGAGTGTAGCACAGTGGGTAAGGAACTGGGCTTGTAACCGAAAGGTCGCAGGTTCGATTCCCGGGTAGGACACTGCCGTTGTACCCTTGAGCAAGGTACTTAACCTGCATTGCTTCAGTATATATCCAGCTGTATAAATGGATACGATGTAAAATGCTATGTAAAAGTTGTGTAAGTCGCTCTGGATAAGAGCGTCTGCTAAATGCCTGTAATGTAATGTAAATGTAATGAGACAGGTTAGGTAAAAGGAAGGGCTTCGCATTCCTTTAATTGAAGGGAGGTGGGCACAGGACACCAGCACACTCATTTCTAATTGCGTGCTGGATGTAATAACATTCCACTTGTGTTTCCCCCGTGTAAGACTGCCAGTGATTCTCTTTCGCTGATTCCTACAGGAACCACCGGAGACTGGAGGAACCACTTCAGTCCCGAACAGGACGCCAGGTTCTCTGCCGTTATTAAAAAGGAGATGCAGGGCGCCGTTTTTAAATTCCCCTGGGATGATGAGTGACGAGAGTCGAAGAAGTGACTTCAGGAACACTTAGAGCACCTCGTCACTCACAGCTGACTGTCAGCGCTAGAGAAGTTAGAAATTATTTTTTTTATACGTTTGTAAAAAAAAAAAATACCTGTGCTCATATGAAATGTGTCAATCACAGTCCTTGTGTGTTTATTTTGCAGCAAATGAAAATATAAATACACAAGACCTGCTTTTTAGTTCTCTAGGTTTCCTAGTTCAAATGTTGATTCGCGTGTTTTCGTTCTCTCTATCATAGGTGCATAAAACGATGTAGAAATCACCACGATTAATTCCACAGTTGCACATTGCAAATTACTTGTTCTGTTATGTTTGAACTTTTATTTTGTGAGACAAAACCCCCTGGCTGCCGCCGAGGTCTGTTGGACACTCATTATGATGTCACAGTTAAAACTGTCCTGAGTTGCAGCCGATTTCTCCTGCCTGGTGGCTACAGCTAACTGGGGCCATACTTTGCTTGCTTGCGGCTGTCCATCGTTGCCGAAGATAACGTCACTTCCTTGGGGGTGTGGTTAGTGGAGTGTTGTGGCTACCGCTGCTGTCGGCGGTGCCATTGGAGGTGGCTGTGAAGCCCGATCCTTGACCCGCATGTCCTGCCACAGCTGGGGCACGGGAGGGCTGGGTCTGGTGATGTGATGCATGGGGTTGTTGGGCGTGGTGATGTCTGCGCTGTCGTTGCGCTTCTCTCTGGGACGCGCGTTTTGATTCCAGGAGGCCGATTCCAGAGTTCACGGATGCGGTCCAGGCTCGGCGGTCCATGGAGGTTGCTTCAAGGGCCACTGGCTTTATTCCACAGTTCTTGAGTGACTCGCTAAGATGGTCCTTGTACCTCCACTTTTGGCCTCCATATAGGGTCTGTCTTGGGAGACGATGTTCAGGCATCCTAAGGACGTGCCCGACCCAGCGGAGTTGGCGCTGTAGCAAAGTTGCTTCCACACTGGTTGTCTGGGTACGTTGGAGGATGGATGTATGGGGTATGCGGTCCTGCCAGGTGACTTTTAGGATGTGCATGAGGCACTTGATGTTAAATGATTCCAGCTGGCGTATGTGGCGTCGATAGGGGGTCCGTGCATCGGCACCGTACAATAAGGTGGAGACACAGCTTTATAAGAAGAGAAATTTGCAATAATGCATTTTTCAAATAGAATATTACGCATGTCATTGATTTCATTTAATTTATTGTGGCACCCATCTTTATTTCATAATTTTAAAGAATCAGCTCTTCAGAGTACATGAGTCCACTCTGGCCGTAGTGTTCTCATATGTACTATCTTAGTTTGCAGTTCAGTTTGGTGGTCCAATTTAAAAATGTTTCCATAAAAACCTGAAAATCTTCCCCAGCAATCTTCTTTTACTGTTGCCTGTAGAGAAGCATCTTCCCTTTTCTTGTACCATTTATTTATTTCAGACCAAATGGTAAATGGACTGCATTTATATAGCGCTTTTATTCAAAGCGCTTTACAATTGATGGCTCTCATTCACCAGAGCAGTTAGGGGTTAGGTGTCTTGCTCAGGGACACTTTGACATGCCCAGGGTGGGGATCGAACCGGCAACCCTCTGACTGCCAGACAACCGCTCTTACCTCCTGAGCTATGTCGCCCCAGACCAGAATCCAGTGTAGAAGCCCTTTTTTGTACCTTTTCCAAAGCTTTTGCATCATTCTGGCGAAGTGCTGCAGAGAACTGAGCCTACATACTCAGTGGTGTGATGAGGCATTGTGTGTGATGAGCTTAATTCTTCCCTTCTGTGTGTTTGTCTGTGCGTGTGTCTGTCTGTGTGTCTGTGTCTGTGCGTGTATCTGTCTGTCTGTCTGTCTGTGTGTCTGTCTGTGCGTGTGTGTGTCTGTCTGTCTGTGTGTCTGTGTGTCTGTCTGTGCGTGTGTCTGTCTGTGCGTGGCACTGCTCTTCAGGTTGTTTGTTCACGTGTTCATGCTGGGCAGCTGGACGTCCCTCCTGGTGAAAGCAGTGCTGACGGGAGCCATTTCCCTCTGTTCCCTCTTCCTCTTCATCACACTCGTGCACAGCAACTGAGAGGCCAGAGGAAAGGCCTCTGGGATATGTTGTACCAAAAAAAAAAAAAAAAAGTTTTTTTTCTTTTTTTCTTTTTTTCTGGACACTTGAAACCTTGACCAAATTATGGTCGTTGGGCCAAAACGTGGTCATTCATGTTTGCAGATCATTTTTTTATTGTATAAATTTGTCATAGTAAAGAGTCTTATGCTGATTGTTTGGACTGGTATTGTTTGTGTGTTCGTGTATGTGTGTTTATATACATAATTGTGCAGACATACACTTAAAACAAAACTGACCAGGGATCTTGAGACCCCATGCAATTTAAATAATCAATACTTTTATCACAAAAATTTTAAGCCGGAAAGCAGGAAACCTTGTTTCTTGCATAAGTAACATCACCAATCAGCAGTGCCACTGTTTTGTGGGCTGCGAAGATTGGCACGTTCCTGATTCGTGACTGTGGCTAATAGCTAGCTACTAGCTTCCATAGTCAGAGGAATTCCTTCACATCACCAGATTGTCAGGTTGTCCTAACAGATGACTGAAGGTGCCCTTCGAGCGTAGTTAGTGTTTCACATCAGCGCTGAATGATGGTGCAAGAATTTGTAAGAAAACTGCATGTTGTACTCGCTTAGGTCTTAGGGCCGCTGAGCTACAGAACAGCATTTCAGCGGTTTCAGTTGCATTCCTACTGCATATTTGTTCTCATCCTGTAATTAATTGTTTGGGCAGCAGAGGTCGCCAAATAGCAAAAAAAATAAAGGCATTTTTACTAACCAGCATTTTAGTGGCAAATGAGGATAATAAAAATGAAGACTTGGTTACATAAATGGTGTTCACTTTTCAAGACAAATACATATAGTTCAAACCTCCATTTATTTATTCTATAGAATTTGTGACATCTGAACAACTTGGTTGTGTGTTTTAAAAAAAAAAAACCCACTTTGGGCAGTAATATGCCAGATTAATTTCCATCTTGCCAAGATCCTTCAGTGTCTTAGTATCCTTAAGGATCTTGTTAGAGTTTTTAAAGATCATGGTGGAACCCTTAAGGATCTTGAACAGGATCTTTTAAGATCTGGGTGGAATTCTTAAGGTTCATGTTAGGATGTTCTCAGATCTTCATAGGGTCTTTATAGATTTTGATGCAATCCTTTAGGATCTTGATAGGATTTTTACAGATGTTGATAGGATCCTTAAAGATCTTGACAGAATCCCTTAAGGTCTTGAAAGATCTTTTAAGGATCTTGACGGATTTGTTTTAGACCTTTAAAGATCTTGATATTATCCATACAGATCTTGTTTAGGATCTTTAAATGTCTTTTCAGGATCTTAAAACATCTCATTTTGGATCCTAAAAGATCTTTCAAATGTCTTAAGTGTTGACTTTTCTTGTGATTATTCACAACCAAATGACAAACAGCTGCAAATCCTGGTTTACCAAAACACACTCGCATTGAAAACTCAATTTCTTTTTCCAATTTTTACTGATCAAAGCCAGCTCCAGCAAACATAACTTGATTTTAATGAGGTTCTTGATTTGATTTAGACTGCCTCAATTCTTACAGAGATAACTGCTGTGTCACAATGATGAAAAAAAAACAGAGTCTCTTGAGGTCACAAAAATGTCTGTATACTGTAGACACTGAAGAAACTAACAAGCCAGTGCAAGCATCTTCATATTTTAGCAAAATGTTTTACAATCCTGAGCCAAGTTCAGCACAAATGTGGGTCATATCCGTTCATATCCTTGAGCAACATTTTCTTGCATTGCCAAGTCTATTAAAATTGAAAAACTTAAATTATTGTTGGCATTTGCTCAATGCAGGGCCTCAGAAAAATAGGCGTTATTTTTCATGTGGGATTTATGCTGATAAAAGATACTCCCTCCTGAATACTTCTTCCATCAATCTCTTCTCTGTACAGGGATATGGTTACTGCCAAAAGAAGATTGGAATCTTTGGGTCACAGGAGGCTGACAATGCTGTTCTGAGGGAACAGGGGTGGTTGAGTTGCTGTAACTTCTCTCATACTGTATGTGAAAAATGTATTATTTAAGTTTGTACCTCTATTCCACAATGTGTTGAATTAATTAAGGAAACTAAGATGAATTTGGGGTTAAACACACACAGTCTACTAGTAAATGGCTGTTAGAGACAAATTTTGGATTGTTGTTTTCCTGACAAACAGTGCACGATTCTTTTTTTTATGTAACCCTGTGAAGATCTCCTGTGGAGCCTTCAAAATCCTGGAATAGGATCTTTTAAAATACTTAAGGATCGTTTATGTGTCCTAGAATGGTCTATCAAGCATGATGCAACAAGATTCAAACCAAGATCTTAAAATAGGACAGCAATCCTAGTACCCAACACAATTTTACTAATTAACTTAAAATCGTATGCAGGATTCTGTGTATTCATACAGGGTGGGGTCTGGAGCCTATCCCAGAATGCACTGGGTGAATGGCAGCAATACACCTTGGACACAGTGCTAGATTGTGTATTTGTGAGTCTTGAGGGTGAGCACTTCCTGTGTGGTCACACCCTGTGTTGTCAGACTTACAGGTAAAAGTAGCCAAGTTTGTGAAACCTGTTTTCCGTCAGCATGTGATAAGAAATATAAAATCTATCAATCATTTGTGGACAGAACCACAGTAAGCATGACATGCAGTTTTCCCATGCTGTTGGCCAAAAACAACATGGATGGGAGCATAATAGAGGTTAATTTACTTGGACAAGCCCACCCCCCCTTTGCGATCTGCTGGAAAAGTGAAAAGAACACCAGCATTCCACCCTCAGGCCAACCTCCACTCTCACGTCTGTCTTCGCTGGTCTATGTGACTCAAAACCAGTGTCTGGCCTGCCTTCTGCTTACACAACATGGCCGAATTCCGGGATGACCCCGTAAGCTTCTCCCAGTTCCTGAAAAGACAATTCTCTCTGGGCAGAGTGAAACAGAGAGGGAGAGATATGTACTGTAGGGTGGAGCACAGAGAATTTTATTTATATTTGTCTGAGATTCAAGTATGATTCATGTTTATGTTTTTGGCACAGTGCTATTTGGAAAGTGGACAGACAGATTGCGTGAACCGCCAGATAAACAGAGATGCTGAAGATGGGATTTTCTGTGGCATTTTCTGTTTCTGGGACGGCCGGCCGACGCATTGTTTAGAGCACTGCACGAAAAACAAGACCTCAGAAACTCCCCGTCCGGGGCCTGTTTCACAAAGCAGAATTACGGGAGTTAGCGGGATGTCTGCACTGCACAGTAAAATCCGGAAACCTCCAAATATGGAACACGGACTGAAGCAGAAGCTCCTGGGCTGGGAGGAGAACTGAGTCCGAAGCTGGTGGAGGTGTTGTTGGATCGCTGCCAGCTTAGCAACATGAAGGCCAACAACTCCCTGGTGCCACAGGACACCATAAGGTAAGATATACCTTATTGAACCCCGTGGGGTAATTCATCCTCTGCATTTGACCCATCCTAGTTTTACTTAGGAGCAGTGGGCAGCTGCCTCTTTGTGCTGCACCCGGGGAGCAACTCCAGTTCTGAGGCCAGTGCCTTGGTCAAGGGCACCTGCAGCTAACATGCATGTCTTTGAGTGTGGGAGGAAACCGGAGTACCCGGAGTAAACCCGCGCGAACATGGGGAGAACATGCAAACTCCACGCCCCAAGCCGAGATTCGAACCCACAAGCTTCTTGCTGTGAGGCGACAGTGCTAACCACTATGCCACCGTGTCCGCCCATGGACAACAGCAAGTCTCCCTGCCTGGGGAAAGATACAGACAAACCCGCGTGCTCGACTGGCGATTAGGTTACCAGCTACCTAATGCAAATGAGGTAGACACACAGCAGTGTTCTTCTTCTTGAAGAAATGCAGTACCAAACCAGCACAGAGGTCCTGAAAGAGGGTGAAGAATACTACATGTAACCAATGCACTCATCAAAACTGAATTTGGCAACATCTTTCTGATTTATTTTCCTTGCTGGGCTTTTAGGAACTTTACGCAACCAGAGGAGCCAGTCGGTCCAGAAAAGAAAGCCAAATTCCTTGTGCGTATGAGAGAGTACTGGAAGGAAGGAATACAGTCAAATTGGCCCTGATGAAGGCCCGTGGCGTCGATTCAAAATGTATCCGCTATTCTGGTTTCCTGTGCAAAATTCCTATGAAATATGCCAAAATAATAAAAGCCAGTTTAGATATATTTTTCCTCTTCCTCCTATTTCATTTCAAATAAGAGTGTCTTGAAGCAAGGTCTGTGATTCATATCTTCCGAATATCCTCCAACGCACACACAAGCTGTCCGGGCCGATTCAAAGCAAACACAAAATCTGAATTATCTATTGAAAACTTAAGAAAGTGAGCTCTCCCTTTAAGAGTTCTTCTTTTGTAGAAAAGCCATGCACCGTGCTTTGTCTTGTTTTATGTTTCATTAGTACGAAGGGAATTCATATTAAATTGCTATTTGTGAACGCAGCAGTAAAGGGTTTAATTTGGTTCACACAAAAAGGCTACAGCTTGGAAGCATCACAGAGATTAAATGTCCGTTTCATGCGGATTTGAAAGCAGGGAATTTGAATAACAATTTCCCCTTTTTTCTCCCACACATATCAATTTCCCCTGTACAATGTGCACTGTAGATCTACCTCAGTTTCACCCCTAACGTCTTTACCGCCTCCCGCAATAACTCCTCATACACACCGAACTTAGGTTTCGAGCCCCCACCCCACACCACACTCCACACTCCCCTTCCCCCCGTGTGTGTCATCTGTGGTACAAGTGCCCTATTGTTGGATACAGAAACACAAAAACTCTCTTCTTCCAACCTAGGTCAAGCAAAGGGACTAATCTGAACGCGCGCACGCGCGCGCACACACACACACACACACAGCGCGCGCGCACTTTCTCTTGAAATCCTCTCTTCCTCCCCCTCCCATACGCATTTCTCGCGGATTTATCTGATGAACACCCCTAAAACAGCAAGCACATCTCAGTTGTACCCAATTCCGGACCGTTGCACGCACTGGACTAGTTACGCGGTTGCCATTCCGGAGCAATTAATGCTTACTATGGCAACGTCTGGCAAGTATTTTATTTATCATGGACTACTGATGCCAAACATAGCTCATTCTGAAGAAAGTATCAAGTACGCTATGGCGTTTGAAGTTCAGGATGAGGATGTCTTTGCAATCACTTATCCAAAGTCTGGTAGGTTAAATATATAAGCCTATACGTTTTATTACGCTAACATAGGCATCTGTTCCATTTTATGTTGTCCTTGATTAACCTAATAGTTTACCTAACAAGCCGTTTGTTATAGCCTTTCACTGAGCCGTATCCCGGTAGTAACCTACCTTGTAGTCCTTCCTATTGCCAAATACCTGTTATTACATATCGATGTAGCCTGCATGTAGGTTGTATGTAAAATACACATCGTACGCAGTAAAATGACCAGTGTTAATTCAACTCTAACAATGTTAATTAGACTCACTGTGGAATGTGGGAAAATGGTATCTGTTAAGAGTTGAATGAGCATTACATGAAAAAAGATTCCCAACGCGCTTCAAGTCGGCTAAACAAAAGATGACTGGATAGATGGTCAACAGCCAGGACGGTCAAACTAGACAAAAAGACTTCGTACCCGAACACTGGAGCGCACTTTTCTCCGGGAAAAATACACCGTTTTGATAAACCGGGTTGTCCTTACAGCTTTTTTGATTCTCAGAAAACCAAACGTCAGCCGTGAAGCTGAATTAACTCTGGACATTTCACTGTGTACTGTCTCTGGAATACACTGTCACACAAGTTGTAGGTTAATTCTTGCTGGCGTCGAGCCTATTCTAATAAATTACGCAAAGATTTGGCACGGGACGCGCACCACTGCCCTTTCGACCGTCTCCTCCAGTAGTCTGGCGACACTTCGCCCGCGGAGAGCTTCGCATATGCTGGCACCATCCCGCAGAATTGAACGCTGTTTGATTCAATAGTCCCATTTGGCATGGATGAAAAATATGTACACTTCAATGGGTATCTTCTTCCAAAAGAGACTCATTCTGCTGAGAGTTTGAAGTATGCCGCTGAATTTCAGGTTCATGACGATGACGTTTTCGCTGTCACTTACCCGAAGTCCGGTGAGTAGGCTCGTTAAGAACTGCCGAATTCATTGCTTGAAAGAATATGAGCTACAAATCACTATGTTGACATTCCGGACAGTGTGGTTTTAACTTTTAACTAAATGTTAGACTAAATAGTGTGATGCGGATCTATGCAATAGATTTTGTAGCCTCGATTTGTTTGAAAAGTTAATGTCTCAGCTATAAATAACTATATTTTAATATCCATTGATTTCGGTTAAGTGTTGGGCACAAATGCACAGAATCAAATTTACAATTATGCCTGACTTCTAAAGTAAAAAGTAACATCGATGCACTGGCAGTGCACCTTTGCAACGATTGAATGGCTATATATGCTCTAATTTTGTATGTTTCCTTGTTAAATGATCTGTTAAAGTGAGTCCAGATACCAGTTTTGTTTTATGTTTGTGTGGAACGCCCATTGTGATTACATTCGAAAGCCTATGTGTGTGGAGCGATTGTGCGCGAGAACGAGGAATGGAAGGATTTTTGAATAAGGAAAACGATCCACAAGTATAATAGGGTAAACGCCGTCAGTTCCATAACAAGAACAAGAACAACAACCGATTAGCGATGCCAACTTTGTTGCAATTTTGTTGCTAGATTTAGCAGCTTTTCAGACTACCCTGGCAACTTTTTTTTTTTTTTTCATGAAGCACCTAGCAACAAATTTAGCAACTTTTGAAAAGTGACTCAAACGATAAAATGCACGCATTTTTCCTCTAAATGAGACAAAAACGATTTTTCCTGTCACACTCAGACACGGTCTATGGTCACAACACGTGGTCTGTCTGCCTGGTTGCAAAAGTGCATTGTGAGTGACGTCAGCAGTAGTGACGGCTGAGCTCAATAGCCAGGCACAGGCAGCAGCAGCAATCATTGTTGGCTGACTGCAGCAGCAGTAGCATCCGTTCGACGAGACAAACTTAATTTTTTTTGGTCAAATCATTTAAACACATTCAGTTCAGAGTAGGCTACAATTGTTTGGTTAGGAAGTCACAATTAAAAAATTTTTTTTTAGAATTCCCTCCACAAGCATTAACAATCTGAAAAGGGTTAAGCCTTCAGTAACGTTTTCGTTCAATAATTCATGTTCAGATGGCCAGTCAATTTGAGTAACGTCGTCATTGTGTATTCTATGTAATGAGGCAGTTTTACGTCATTACGCAATGATGTCATCACACAATGACATCACAATGTCATTTAGCAACTTTTAGAAACAAATCAACCTGCCTGTAGCAACTTCCCCTGAAAATTAGTTGGCAACACTCCAACGGATAACTAGAAAGGTTACAATTCCTGAAGGAATTGTGTGGGCTTGCTTCAAATTCCAACTGGCACTGTCCTCAAGCCTCAATGCATTTCAATGAGGGCGCATAATTACATTACATTACATTACATTACATTACATTACAGGAATTTGGAAGATGCTGTTATCCAGAGCGACGTACAACAAAGTGTATAACCATAACCAGGAACAAGTATGACGAAAACCCTAGAGAGAAGTACCGGTCCAAGTGCAGGGAACAACCACATAGTTCAACTTGGACCCTGAAGGTTAAACTGATTAACACTAACACAACGAGAACGGCAACAACGCAGTCTATGGAAAAAATACAAGCAGTAGTTAAGACAGTTAATGCACCTAAGTCACCTACGAAACAGCTGCCTAGTTACAACCCTAAGCTTACAGTCATTTACAGGGGGGTAGGGAGGGATGGGGAGAGGTGCAGCCTGAAGAGGTGAGTCTTCAGTCGTTGCTTGTAATGGGTCAGTGTCTCAGCTGTTTTGACCTCCACGGGGAGGTCATTCCACCATCGTGGGGCCAGAACAGACAGGAGACGTGTTCTGGAAGTGCAGGTGCGAAGAGGGGGAGGTGCCAGGCGTCCTGAGGTAGCAGAACAGAGGGATCTGGCTGGCATAACTCAGAAGAAGCACGAAACCGTCCAGACCCACGGCGCAGCGCAGCGTTACATTTACAGCCGGGGATCAGCAAGTAGCGATTATGTTCCAGGGATTAGTCATATCATAAAAGTGTCATGAGTAAAACTTGGCTAACTATATAGCTAGCTAGCTATGGCATGTACTCACCTCTGTAATGTTATTTGTTGTCCTCCGTGTGTCCATACATCTGTATCGGTGGTTGTAGCGTCCGTGTGTCCATACATCTGTATCGGTGGTTGTAGCGTCCGTGTGTCCATACATCTGTATCGGTGGTTGTAGCGTCCATGTGTCCATACATCTGTATCGGTGGTTGCAGCGTCCGTGTGTCCATACATCTGTATCGGTGGTTGTAGCGTCCGTGTGTCCATACATCTGTATCGGTGGTTGTAGCGTCCGTGTGTCCATACATCTGTATCGGTGGTTGTAGCGTCCGTGTGTCCATACATCTGTATCGGTAATTGTAGCTGTGTGTCATTAGCGTCTACTCATCCGTGCAGGATAGCATCCATACGCGGGTTGTACCTGTGTGTCCGTAGCTCCTACTCATGCGTGCAGGATAGCATCCGTACGCGGTAACTAGGTTAACTAAAGTAGGCAAAACGCTAACATGTTAGGGTTACGGTTAGCTAAAGTAACGTTAGACGATAAAGATGTACTTGAAAATCATGTGCCGTTGGAAGTGCGTCCAACTAAAGGTCCATGAGTGAGTGACCACCTGTGCATGCGTCCTACTAAAGCGTTGCACTAAATGTCCATGAGTGACCCTGTATGGAGTGACCACAAAAAAGTTGAATATTTTAAAAAGTTTTGAATATTTCAAAAATCTGAATACAAGCAGCAATGTCTGGAACTAGTCGGTCGTTTTGGTGTAAAAAGTTTGAATGTAGTGCAAAAACTGTAGGACTAGTTAGAGCTAGAAAAATTGGCCGGAAAGTGCAGATAATAAATATGAAAGATATCAAGAGTTGGCTTGCCAAAGCAAGCCCACTAAATATTTCACAAAGCACGTTTGACTAGATGCCGTTTACGTCACCAAGGCAACATATGCGTTGGGGCTTGCCTGGGTGGGAGCAGGCTAATGTGGTTCAACCTCGATTTATTTGCAGCTGATGTCACAGTGACACCGATTCGGACGGACCAATGGCTTAGAAGCAACACTTTACAGACCTTTTTTTCTCCAAATGGTTCATCATGCTGTCATATTAAAACATTTATAACTCAATTTGACTGTTTTTATTTGCAGGTTATGTTTAAGTTCATAGATAATTCCTTTTTATGGCATAACATTATTGTACCATTTCAAATTCATGCTTTTTATTTGCAGGATATGGCAAAAATGGCATCATGTACCTTATTGTATCTTGTATCATTATCTTGATGTTGTAGCTTGTCATGCATCCTAGTTTGACTATGAGTATAGGTTAGGTCAGGGTAATCTTTACTGTGTGAACTGGACTTAATGTGTTCATGGCTATGAATAACTGTAGAAAATGGGTATTGTACCTTATTAGACCTGTGTTTTGTAGTTGCTCCAGTGACCTTCGGTATGCACTTATTGTACGTCACTTTGGATAAAAGCGTCTGCTATATAAATGTAATGTAATGTAACCAACAGCATAGACATATTCTCAGCATAGATGCTGGAAGTGAAAACACTGGACTCAATTGTGTAGTGTGTAAAAACAAATATGTTTTGAATGTTTTGTTTCAATTATGGCATATCCGTTCATTGACATCCCTGTAGATGAGGGGGGGGGACAAATGTAAGGAATTATTTTTTAACATAACCTGCCAATAAAAACAAAGTCAAAACTCAAGTTGTGAATGTTTTAATATGACAACATAAAAAGGAATTGCTTAATGATAATACTACTACTACTACTACTACTACTACTACTACTACTACTACTAATAATAATAATAATAATAATAATAATAATAATAATAAATTAGATTTTTTCCCTCAATGTATGAACTTTGGGCTGTTGAACTACATGAAAGATGCTGTATGGATAAAGATGATGGTGATGATGATGATCATTATTGCTATCACACTTATAATAAATATCCCATTGTCATAATACCAATAGTGATAGTGACCATTTGATAAACATAAAAAACATTAATGAGTTTCCATGGCAATGACAACGGTCTCTCTGCGCAGGCACGACATGGATGCAGGAGATTCTGCCCCCAATCCTGAACGGGGGGGACCTGACTCCGGTGCAGACCATCCCAAACTGGGATCGAGTGCCCTGGCTGGAGGAGACCCGGGCTGCCCTGGTGCTGGGTGACCGGCCCTCTCCTCGAGCCATGGTCTCCCACTTGCCCTACCACCTCATGCCCCCCTCTTTCTATACCTCCAAGGCCAAGGTAGGACCTCTTTGGGTGCACATTGCACAACTCGGGTTCACTGACGCCTACCTTAATGGAAATTTTGCGTTAGGATTTGAGCACATTTCTTTGACTTAAAAATCTCTGCGTGATCGATCATGAAGATGACGATGTCCTTGCACAAGTTCAGCAATTCTACGTTCAAAAGGGTCTTGATTCTGATTAGGCAAATGTGATTTCAGTGCTAGTTTTGTACTTGGCAGGATTGTTTTGTTTGGGTCTGGAAGGGATACTGGAAATTTCAGAAAGTGGTGTCCCATCCAATAGGTTCACCACAATAGCATATTCATTTCATTTCATGAATAAAACTTGGGTATTTAATTTTTTTTTCTTGCTTCTTAATCTTTGATAAATATGTAATACAAATAGATTCCTCTAATAGAGTTAGTTAGGTACTGTAATGCACAGTGAGGATGGAAACTTGGATTGGCTTGGTGTGCAAAAATTGTTTGTGCTCTGGCAAATAGCTACCAAACTCTGGTTTTACTAAAATAACAAAGACAAAAGAAAGTAAAACAGAGCGACAACTATTTCAGTTCCCCGCTCTGTAGCTGGACTGCTTTCCTGCAGACCAGCTCCTCCTACTTTTCAGTTCACTGTTCCCCGTCAGAAACAAGGTGCTTAAAGCTGTGGAGAGAGCAGCACAGCTTTAAGCACCAGGTCTGATTAGCTAACACAGCCCAGGTGCGTGTGCTCACCCCACCAGCCGGCACAACCGAGACCAATCCGCCTCTCCGGCGGACCGAATGCCACAGGCGGCGTTCGGTTTAAAGACTGTTGCTCACTCCTCATCCCGTCTGTCCCTCCCCTTCAGGTGATCTACGTCACCCGGAACCCCAAAGACATCGCCGTCTCTTCCTTCCACTTCCACAAGATGGCCAGCTTCCTTGACGATCCCGGAACCTTCGACGAGTTCCTGGACAAATTTCTGTCTGGACAGGGTAAGGTAGGAAGAGGAAGTTGAGGAGCAGAGGGCAGAGAATGGGTGTTGGCTGGCGTGGGGGAGGGGGGGGAGGTTGGGTAGGGGGGCAGTAGGTATGGGGGAGTTGGGGAGAAGCGCATCGATTTGTGGTAATGGGTGTTTTTTTCCTGGTTAATATAGTTGCTCTGTTTGCGTTTGTATTGCAAAGTATTGTTCGGAAAGTGGACAGATCACGTGAAAAGCTGGAGAAACACAGATATTGAAGACAGAATCCTCTATGTGACATATGAAGAAATGGTGCAGGTGAGCAACCGCTTTTATGGCAAGAGCGCCACAACAAACTGTTGCCAACTTTATTGCTATATTCAGTGACTTTCCAGGCCCATTTGGTGATTACATTTTTTTAAAAAGAGCCTAACGACGAATCTCACAACGTTTGAGGGGACATTGGAAAGCTTCCTTGGAAAACAGTCGCCAGCACTGCATGGTGGGTCAGCAGTCTTTCCTGCGCTCGCTGTCATTCTGCAGCTCTTCTGGCAGTGGCTGGTCAGTGACTGCAGAGTACAGTCGACTGTCCACCAGGGGGCACAACATTTTCTTATGCAAATTAGTAGGCGATGACATCATTACACATCATATGTTGTAGTCTGTATTCCCGATCACTTGTCTCCCCAGTACTGTCTCTGTGTCTGTGTTCCCTGAGCTGCTTCACTCCCCTGTACTTGTGTGATTTCACTATTCGGGTGGTTCCGGGTTTTCGTGGTTTCCCCCCTTCTTTCCAGTCTCGCTTTACTTACTTCCTGCCTATTTCTAGTTTTACTAATTTCTACTAATCCCTACTAACTTATAGATTGTAAAGTACTAACCTCACTAATATACTAACATGTGAATATTACTAATGGACTAACACACACTAGTTTTGGGTTTTTGATAGTTTAGATCACTATACTAATACATTAACCAGTCTCCCCTTTTCCATGCTGCGCTGTAGCTCCGCCCCTTTTCTTTCTAGCCTGCTCTAACGCTGAGTTCTGCAATTGCCTGCACCTGTCTCTTGCTCTGACTGCACCTCTCTCTCTCTGCACGTGTTTTACCTGCTTCACCCAGGCCGTCTATTATCATTGTTGTCTATGTGATTCCAGTCCGCGTTTTGTCAGTCCCCTGTCATTGAATTAGTTTTCCTAATGTTCTTCACCTGGATGTTGTTTGTTACTCCTCCCTCACTCACTTAACCCCTCCTTGATTGTTACCTTCCCCAGTGTATAAATGTCAGTCTTTTCCACCAGCTCAGAGTCAGAACGTTGATCGTATTCATTGTGCCGATTATTTGTAAGCCTTTGTCTATCGAGATTCCTGCGACACCCCTTTGCCCGACTTCGAGTTTGCCTGCCCCTTTTGGTTTTGTTTGCTTCTGGTTCGACCTTCGCTTTGCCTTGACTTCTCTTTTGCCTGTCCCTTTGTACCTTCGCCATTCTGATCTCCTGGTTTTTGATTTTTTGCCTGTCTTTTCACTATTCTTTTGGAAA
Source organism: Anguilla anguilla (assembly GCF_013347855.1). Taxonomy (NCBI): domain Eukaryota; kingdom Metazoa; phylum Chordata; class Actinopteri; order Anguilliformes; family Anguillidae; genus Anguilla; species Anguilla anguilla. Next base: position 82,511,312 of record NC_049201.1, on the reverse strand, counting down.
CTCGATTCGGCACCGTCCTCTCTCTGATTACCTGGCTTCGAACCTCGGACTGAATAAAGACAACGTTTTTTGGATTTCCCTGGTCTGCGTGTGGGTCCTTACACAGAACATCACATCATAAATATGTAAATTAGCATGTGACATCGTTTAGCGGCTTCTAGCGACTTTTTGCGCTTGCATTTGTTAGTTTCCCTGGGAACAAGTTGGCAACACTGTTTTGGCCGGTTTTACTAAGAGCTAGCACACATACCAACAATAAACAAGTAAGAGCAGCCAGTATGTCTGTGTCAAATACAAAGCAGCTTATGCCGCTACCATTTTGAATTTACCTAAGAGCAAATGCAGTTTAGTAATTCATGTTCATTTCATTTTTTTCATTTATTTGTTTCTTTTCACAGATCAATTTGCTTGTTTTTTTTGTTTCTTTTTGGATAAAAAGTACACAATCAGTCACACTGATTATATACCAGCAGTATAACCGTGGATCATATTGACTTGAAATAATAATAATAACATACTTAGAATCCATGACTGTTGCAACAGGAGTGACCGCAGCCATTTTCCCACCAGGACCTGAAGGGAGCCTTGCTTAAGATGGCGCGGTTCCTGGGTCGAGAGCTGAGCCCGGAGGTCCTGGAGAAGGTGGCCAGTCACTGCCAGTTTAGCAACATGAAGACCAACGCCATGTCCAACTACTCCCTGGTGCCACAGGACATCATGGACAGCAGAAAGTCTCCCTTCCTCAGGAAAGGTACGGACAAACAGTGACGGAGGCAGTGCCACTCGACTGACCAGCTGCCCGATGAGCCACGGTGACGTATAAGCTGGGCGTGCGAGGCTTGTTCAGCTGTAGATGGGGGTGAGAGACAGGTTAGGTAAAAGGAAGGGCTTTGCATTCCTTTAATTGAAGGGAGGTGGGCACAGGACACCAGCACACTCATTTCTAATTGCGTACTGGATGTAATAACACTCCACTTGTGTTTCCCCCGTGTAAGACTGTTAGTGATTCTCTTTCGCTGATTCCTACAGGAACCACAGGAGACTGGAGAAGCCACTTCAGTCCCGAACAGGACGCCAGGTTCTCTGCCGTCATTAAAAAGGAGATGGAGGGCGCCGTTTTTGAATTCCCCTGGGATGATGAGTGACGAGAGTCGAAGAAGTGACTTCAGGAACACTTAGAGCACCTCGTCACTCACAGCTGACTGTCAGCGCTAGAGAAGTTAGAAATTATTTTTTGATACGTTTGTAAAAACAAAATACCGGTGCTCATATGAAATATGTGTCAATCACAGTCCTTGTGTGTTTTCAGCAACTGAAAATATAAATACACAAGACCTGATTTTTAGTTCTCTAGGTTTCCTAGTTCAAATGTTGATTCGCGTGTTTTCGTTCTCACTATCATAGGTGCATAAAACGATGTAGAAGTCACCACGATTATATCCACAGTTGCACATTGCAAATTACTCGTTCTGTTATGTTTGAACTTTTATTTTGTAAGACAAAACCCCCTGGCTGCCGCCGAGGTCTGTTGGACACTCATTATGATGTCACAGTTAAAACTGTCCTGAGTTGCAGCCGATTTCTCCTACCTGGTGGCTACAGCTAACTGGGGCCGTACTTAGTACTTAAATGCCAGACCCACCAGGAAGAGCCAGGGTTCCAATTAAATCTGTGCTTGTTGGCCAGTAGGGGGCAGCATTTAGCTTTGTCGCGTATTTTCCAGTGTCATATGCGATTGGAAGCGTAGCAATCTTACCAGCTTCGCAGTGATTGAGCTGACACCGTCTTGCATCTTCAACTGTAACGGCAACACTGCGCGTGATGCAGCGTGCTACACAGAGGACTTTCTAAACAAAATGCAGCACTCTCCAGTGAGTGCATCGCAGCCTCCATCATCGGCCGTCATTCTGAACATTTACCGCGTAATGTTGAACAGGCCTCATTCCTGCCGGTAACCAATCATTACATTTGTTACTTCGCAGACGCTTTTATCCAAAGCGACGTACAGAAGTGCATTTCATGGTCACGGACAACGGCTGCAAGACACAGGTTAAATATGATGCGATACTCAGTTGCCAAGAAATCAGGACCTGAGCATGTGAAGATGGGCGGCTGAGTTACGTAAAACAGCACGTGATCGAACTGTGGCGTTTGCGCATCGTTACTAACGTAATACGTAAGCGTGGCCCAGTTCTGCTCTGTCGTCTTCCACTGTTCATTGTTTTTCGTGAGACTTCCGGTTGGATGGCGTCCTGAGCAGACGCATCCCTCCGAGCTCTGCAAACGGAGTCCCGATGTAATATTTATTGAAGGCAAAAAACTCCACTTTTACGCCCCCCCCCCCCCGAACTCAGCCTAAAACATGATTAAAAAATAAGAAAAAAACGCTGCGTTAAATTTGTACAAGAATTTTACTCGCATACCATACTTTTTTTTTCTATGCGCTTGTTGTACGTCGCTCTGGATAAGAGCGTCTGCTAAATGCCTGTTATGTAATGTAATGTAATACATGCCAACGGCGGTGTGTGTTTTCACTTTAAAGGGGGGTCAGTAAGGATGTAGGCTTAACGAATTGTGTTGCACGATTTATATATCACAGATTTTCCTTTATTATTGTTTTTTAAAAGTTATTATTTTACCTATGTATTACTGTTTTTTATGACTGAAATAAAAGGTGAAAAAAGAATGAATCGTAAAAAATAAAATAAAATTGTTTTTCGTCAGCATTTGGTAATCTTGCTCGCTGCCACAGGGGAATATACTGTCCCTACTGTTTCTCCGTTCAGCAGTGCCCTGTATTCTGTCTGAAAATAAACGTAGTGACAAGAGCGTATCATTGCGATCGTTATATTTGTACCAGTAATGGAATGAGAGAAAAGAGAGGAGGTCAATGATTTGTTTATTACTACTGAAAGGTTAAAAAATATATATATATACATGAGAAATATTACTACATTTCCAATAAATATAAAATATTCCGTAGTTCAGAGTCAAGCATTGAGTTGTTTGTTTTCTTAATGTTTAGTTATGGTTTCAAATGAGTTATCATTTTGTCAAAGAAAATCACGGTTCATGGCACTCGCTGATAAAAATGGGTCACAGCTGCTGTATTTTGTGAATTATTACTCACCATATTTGAATAGTTCAATGTCATTTTGAACTCTCGTGGAACAAATATCTTGGAATGAGATGTTGAAGAATACACATGGGTGTGATGATAAGGTGTCCACATTCTTCTAGGAATGTAGCGCACCTTGTTATACCTGGTCAATATAAAGGGATAGTCTTCTTTGTTCAAGACCACACTTTTGCGTGGGACAACGCTGCGGTCTGAAAACTGGCAGAATGGCCACGTTATTCCTTCTCTGAAGGCCTTCCAATTTCCCTGCCAAAATAAAGTCATGATCTTCCAGAAGACCTGCCGTGACTTGCAAAGTCTCTGCGGTTTCCCGAAACGGTCCTGCCGGCCAAAATAATCAGGCGTGTTCGTTATTTCTAACCATGCCTGTGCGTGCTTGGCTACATAGCTGTTAGTCACATCTTTCTGACTGCACATTCCATGTATCAGATGATGCATGTTGTGAGTTATGACAACGAACTTGTACATACACAGTGTATGAACGTACACAGTGGTGGCTACCTGCGCTGCTCTGTGGCAACACTGCAACAACTGAGAAAGTTAAAATGACTTTGTTTTTATTAAAAACCTCTGTTCACTTAATTTAATTGCTGTCATTATACATTTTGAACACTTGAAAGCAAACATGAAAATATTTTATGGATTCAAAAACAAGTTTCAAGTGATGTATGTGCCAAGGATGAAACTCCAAAAAGCAGTTTGTGTTGTACAAACCTTGGAGGCATAACTTCACTGTGCTGGTTATTCTGGGGTTATTTAAAGTGTATTTTCTTGGTTTAGACTACGAACTCACAAATTGCTTCATGCCAGCCATTGATGCATAGCTGGCAGGTCATCTTAAAACTCTGTAAAGTGCCCTTCATTACACACACAAGCTGCCTGGGCCCCCTGGAAGCACGCACTAAATCTGCACTGAGCTCAGCTGTCCCTTTAAGGCCTCTCCTTTTCTCGAGTAGCCCTGCTTTGTTTCGAACCAAGTGGAGTGGAAATGACATTTCACGCGGTCGGTAGTGAACACTGTGATAAAGGGTGGAATTCACTTCGCGAGGGTTATAGCTTGTAAGTACCGCAGAGTTGGAGTGCAGTGTCCCCAAGTCTCTTCCTTTTGTGGGTTAGAAAGCAGGAGATTGGGAAGAACTGCCTGAACAAATGTTTATTTAGCCTTTTTTTTCCTCCCCCATGCAGTTTTCTTACAGCGGCCTACGGCTCCCATTCCCAAACCAGAAGAATTTTTTTGTGGACCTGGAGAATGCGGATGAGGTTCGGAGGTTGTTGTGTGCTCACTCAGTGCTCATAATCCCTTATGTTTGCTCCTGTATTTAATCACTGCTCCGGTTTTCAGTTTGAGCTAGTCTGCTTTGCTGTGTGTGAGTGAGTGAGTGCTAGATTTGTTCTCTTACATGGAAATACACTACATTTCCAAAAGTATGTGGGCACCCCCTTCTAATTTGTGGTTTAATTTCGGCTATTTCAGCCACACCCATTGCTAACAGGTGCGTATAATCAAGTATACAGCCATGCCATCTGCACTGACAAACATTGGCAGTAGAAGAATGGGTCATATTGAAGAGCTCAATGACATTCAGTGTTGTACTGTCATAGGATTGTACCTTTTCAACAAGTCAGATCTTCACATTTCTGCCCTGCTAGAGCTGCCCCAGTCAACTGTAAGTGCTGTTATTGTGAACTGGAAACGTATAGGAGCAACAGCAGCTCAGCTGCGAAGCGATAGGCCACACAAGCTCACAGAACAGGACAGCCAAGTGCTGGAGCTTGTAGCGCGTAAAAATCATCTATCCTCAGTTGCAACACTCACCACAGAATCCCAAACTACCTCTGGAAACAACATCAGCACAAGAACTGTTTGTCAAGAGCTTCATGAAATGGGTTTCCATGCGCAGTGCCAAGTCTCGGCTGGAGTGGTGTAAAGCACACCACCATTGGACTCTGGAGCAGTGGAAACATGTTCTCTGGAGTGATGAATCACACCATCTGGCAGTCTGACAGATTAATCTGGGTTTGGCAGAATGAATAGTGCCAATCGTACTGGCCTGAACAGTGGCAACTGTAAAGTGTGGTGGAGGAGGAATAATGGTCTGAGGCTTTTTTATGGTTTGGGCTTGGCCCCTTAGTCTCAGTGAAGGAAAATCTTAATGCTGCAGCATACAATGGCTTTCTAATATTGCGTTGATATGCTGGTTCTCCACTAGATGGCGGCAGACGTCTGGTTGTTGCTAAGATGTTTCGGCTATGGTCCGGGACCCTGTGACAGAAGAGCTGAGAGAGCCATCAATTTACATTACATTACTGGTATTTACATTACAGTACATAACATTACAAGCATTTACATTACAGTACATTACATTACAGGCATTTACATTACAGTACATAACATTACATGCATTTACATTACAGTACATTTACATTACATTACATAACAAGCATTTACATTACAGTACATTACATTACAGGCATTTACATTACAGTACATAACATTACAAGCATTTACATTACAGTACATAACATTACAGGCATTTACATTACAGTACATTACATTACAAGTATTTACATTACAGTACATTACAGGCATTTACGTTACAGTACATAACATTACAGGCATTTACATTACACTACATTACATTACAGGCATTTACATTACAGTACATTACAAGCATTTACATTACAGTACATTACAGGCATTTACATTACACTATATTACATTACAGGCATTTACAGATGCTCTAGAGTAACTTAACATAGCATTTACATTGCAAGTACCTTTCTCAAGGCAGCTTCCTACCCCGGGAATTGAACCCGGGACCTTTGGGTTACAAGACCAGCTCCTTACCCATCATACTACACTGCCTCAGAACTCGCGGTCTGTAGAGTAGCCACCAGGAATGACTGTGAGGGCCCAGCCTTCTATGCCACAGCCTTGTAAGTGAACGGGTCTGTCAGTATGCACGGGGAAAAAGAGGGGAGAGGGACTAGCTGGCATGAATTAGTGTTGGAATGTCTAGTTTGTGAATTCTGTCTGTTGAAATGGGGTCAGAAGGTACAGAAATGAATGTCTATAAGGGCTGAGAGTCTGTGGTCATTGCAATTATTTTTGTCGGGAAACCCTGAAAAGTGCCAAACCCTCTGAGCTGTATAGGCATGGGGCATGCCGCCCCGCCAAGGCGCCAAGCCAAATTTTAAATGATCGTAAACGAAAAGCCCGAGAATAGACCTTAAAACTATTGTCTTCGGGCTTTGTAGAGTCGCCAGGCTAATCTTAGGATGCTTCCCTTTCCACAGAACGGATCTAAGGCATGGATCTCGCGCGAGGGCCATGTTTGTAAAGATGTTGCCCTTTATGATCACGGAAAGATTAGGCCCAGAATGCCCGGATAAGGGAACCCTGTGCGCTCCCATGTTAAGGGAGTAGGCAAAAAAACGTGGCCCACGATGAGGCCTGTATGAGCATCACAACAGAGGGCCGTTTCACGAAGCAGGGTTACTGGGTTAGCTGGATAACTGAAACCCAGAACAGCTCTTTTTCACTGCAGTCCACGTTCTCTCCTGCTCATTTCGCTCAGTGCAGCTGTCCAGCTAACCCGGTAGTCCTGTGATTGCGATACAGGTCCCAGGCTTCACCCAGTTCATTCTGTATCCCGGCAAAGAGATATAATTTTGCATTAAAGCGGAGGCATGAGGAATTCAAGTGTCAGTATTTGATTTTTTAAGTAACACAGGATACCATCGGCAAACAGAGGCAAATGATGCCTTCAATGTTTGATTATATATATGTGTATATATATATATATGCATATGGGGGTAATGTAGGTGGGTTGCCTAATTGCTTGAGCAAGGGGTTCTAAGGGTATGGGGAACAGAGCAGGAGATAAACCGAAAAGACAACCTATTCTGGCGGAACACCTGGATTTCCGATGGCCGTTGGGACGATCGGACCACTGTGAGCAGCCGGGTCCTCCACGTCCGATTCATTCTTCGGAAATGGATTGTTGACTTGTATTTCGGCATCGCCAAACGTGTCGGCGTGTACCGTACCAACGACTGGCGCCGATCGTTGATCGTACCTCATTTAAACTGACAGTCACACGGCCAAACGTTCAGCGTTAGATCAGCTGACGGCGTTTGCACGCCAACTCTGTTCTGTGTAAAGGGGGCGACATAGCTCAGGAGGTAAGACCGATTGTCTGGCAGTCGGAGGGTTGCCGGTTCAAACCCCGCCCTGGGCGTGTCGAAGTGTCCTTGAGCAAGACACCTAACCCCTAACTGCTCTGGCGAATGAGAGGCATCAATTGTAAAGCGCTTTGGATAAAAGCGCTATATAAATGCAGTCCATTTACCATTTAAATGCTTGTGTTCGCGTCCGCAGTCTTGCGTGCTCACATAAGAATGCTCTTGTCTGAGTTTGCCCTCGGCCAATACCGGGCTCTCCCCTGCTCGTTTTCCTGTTGGCTCTGGCCCATGCAGATTCTCCAGCCCAGGAGCCCTGATTCATGGAGCAGGAGTACTGAGTCACTGAGATAACTGCAATAAATAAATCCTGTAACCTAAATCTCTTCGGCCTGTATCCAGATACATGAATGGATACTGTGTAAATAATTAATGGATACCAGGAAAATAATTTAAATTTCCTTTTCACTGCAGCTTGACGTCCATTCTATTTGGATATTCACTTCAAGTTCACATCCCACTAAATTGTTGCATCGCTGATTTCAAAGCGTTAAATCCACTACTTACGCAAGAAACATGTTCTCCAAATGAATGATCCTGATTACCTCTGGCGTGCAGTTTTAAAACTTTGTTGCTTTCAGGTTAAAATCATTGAGAATGACGAGCTGGGTGGCTCAATGAACTAAAGTCAACCCCATCTCCCACAATCCCCCAGTGCCCTTGCTTGCGGTAGCAGTGGCAACCTCTGGGTTGGTACAGCGCTGTGAATGAGGGACGTCTCGTTGGTTGACTGAAATCACATGACCTACCTTAGGGAGGCAAGACTGCAAAGGCACTGCATGCATATGATCTGAAACGCCTCGGCTCCCGGCTCAGTCCTTTGGGCACCGCGATTAGTCTGGCTGGGGAGCACTGGGAGGTGTGTGTGTGTGTGTGTGTGTGAGAGACCGCACGTGTTCCTGCTCGCCCTCTTCCAGGCAGTGAGCGGTGGGGGGGGGGGGGTCATTATTCTACATTCAGCCATTTGCCAGACGTTGTTATTCAGACCATCTTGAACAATTTAGATTTTTCAGTGTGACATACATATACAGCTTGGATATTTACTGAAGAAATTCAAGAAGAGCACCCCATGCTCAAGGAGCGGTGTCCTGTCCAACCTGGAAACTGATTCACAAAACATTATCCCACAATTCCTCTGGGCCGGGAGCCCTCGTGTTCTTCTATGTGTATGAAAAAAAACATGAAACCTACTGCATTGGGCAACAGAGGTTAACCGAATATCACTGGAATTATTTGAAAGCATTTAGCTGAGACTGCATTTTTGTTTTTTGGCTGTGGTAAAATAATGGTTATAACACCTGCATCTGTATTATCAGGCTTGTAAGCCCCTCCCCAATAAGAGCAAGCCTAAGGCGACAGTGGCTAGTTAAAAACCTCCTGGGTGGAAGAGATGGAAAGAAACCTTGGGGAGGAACCAAGAATTTAGGGGGGGGGGGGGGGGGGGGGGGGGGGGGGGGGGGGGGGGGGGCAACATGGTCGACCAGTTGAGGGGAAGAAAAAGGCTATGAACTGAAGCAAACTCCAGTAGCAACCCCAGGAACATGGACTTTGACGGGTCGACCATGTTGGCTCCCCCTCTGGAGTTTCTCCCTGGATGGAAGAGATGGACAGGAACCTGGGGAGGAACCAGATTTCAGAGCAGGGAGCCAACATGGTTGACCAGTCAATGTCCATGTTTCCTGGGGTTGCTACTGGAGTTTTCTTCAGTTCATAGACTTTTTGTCATAACCCCCCCCCCCCCCCCCCTCGGCTTTGGCCCACGGCCTTCTGCATGTCATATTCTAGATTTTTTCAGAAGATTCCATCCGTATTTCTGTGGTTTAACCAAAACCTGCTCAAATCATATATTCCAATGAATGCTTAGAATTTTATGGTGTTTTATGGTGCTTCATAAATTTGATGAGGTACTTCAAATCAATTGTACAGTTCAAGGCAAACAAAACAAACAAAAAAAAAAAACGTATTGCTCAGCATGTATAACTGGGTTTGGGTATATATTGGGTTTAATAATATATGCAGTGAGCACAGTAGTTATTTGTTCTGACCGCTCTGAAATGTTTAGTTTGCGATTTCTTGCGTTGATTTGTCCTGCTCTCACTGACTCTTTGATGGAGTTTCCATGCCCAGCTGGCTCTCTGTGTCACGTGTGTTTACGTATCTAGTCTGAATAATGTGTAGACTTCCTCTCGAGGGTCTTTGTGCAAATGCATGTACGCTGTGGTGTTTGGGGTACGGCTGAGTGGCGGCTCTCACTGCCAGATCTTTAACCCTAAAGCGCTCTGGGGTATCCGGTGGCCTCATATCCTGTCTAATGTATACAGCTGTCAAGCGTGTGCATGTAGGGATTGCGTAGACCTGCCAACGTGCGACATTACAAGCGCTGAGCACTGAGCACGTGCGTGAGTTCGCTTTGTTTCTGTGTGACGCACGTCAACTGCGTAAGCTGAGAGCTCAGTATGTGACCCTACATGGGATGTGCGTGTGTGTGCGTGTGTGTGTGTGTGTGTGTGTGTGTGTGTGGGTGTGCGCGCACGTGTGTGTTTCCTCAATGCCCTACGTGACTAGGTAAGGGTTCAGCTCAGAAGCCTGCAGCCTCCCCTTCCACCGATAAGGCTAATTAACTTCCTGCAATTTCCCCTAATTGTCAATGGCTCGGACCGAGACATCCAGGGTGGGGCTCCTGTGAGTAGCCTGCAGAAAGAAAGGGGGTACAGGCACCATTCAGGCCTGGGGGGGGGGGGGGGGGGCTTACGTCATTTTGGACATCCTCAAGGGCACGCTCGGACAAATGACAGCGAGCCTATACACGACGCCTTGGAGGTTCCACCGAAAGCCAGCTCGCGTAGTTTCTCACAGATTGCACAGGATAAGACGTCTGTGCGGTAATGGTATGGGATCCTTGAGTGTAACCCTAAAAAGAGGTCTGTTGTTCACACACAGCACCCCTGAACTCTGAAGGCACTGTGCTGTCCTCTTATGTGAATGAATAAGTGACAGGACATCAGAATCTATCATATTGGGAGATGGGACCCACTTCTTTTCGAGACAGGACCCACTTCATTTTGAGATGGGACCCACTTCGTTTCGAGATGGGACCCACTTTGTTTCGAGACGGGACCCACTTCATTTTGAGATGGGACCCACTTTGTTTCGAGATGGGACCCACTTTGTTTCGAGATGGGACCCACTTGATCTTGAGGAGTCCCTGACAAACGGTCAGCCGTGGGCATTTGGACACAGTCGCCTGATTCGGCTTGGGGCGCGGAGGGAGGCGTGGGACCAGCTGAGACGAAGCAACGCGGCGCTGAGCCGTTCCGTGTCGTCGGATGCCCGAGGGCGCCGGGCCGGCCGTCTGGCGGGAGGCGTGGTGGGTGTTCCAGGGCCGCCATCGGTCCCAGCGATAGGAAGGGGTCAACAGATAATTGTCCAAGTGTCGGCAAATTTTGGAACACAGGAGGAAAGGACACCCTCTCTAATTCTCTCCCTCTCTCTCTCTTTCTCTCTCTCACACACACACACACACACATGCACACACTCACACACACGCACACACACATGCGCACACACAAGCACTCACACACACATAGACATCCAGGCTCTTTATCACCAGACTGAAAGACTAGTACAGATCACGTGAGGAGTAGGGAGATTGCCGTCTTTCTTTCCATTCAGATATGAGGTCGGCATCCCTCTGGGAACACAGATATAATTGGATAAATGCACCTGTCACTCAAACATCCCCAAACAAGCAACTTTGCTCATGTTCTTGGAAAGCGTGAATCCAAAACAGTATTTTAAATTTAACTTCACTGTTGGGAATCTTGTTTTTTTTCTCCTTTTTTTCTCCTTCCCCCCCACCGCAGTGACCATAATGTACATGTTAAACTGCATTCAGCAGTCTGAAAAAAAACACTGCCCAACATGGGACAGTAGTGTGCAAAGGCCTGAGAGTGGTAGGGGGGGGAGCACTTGGCTGTTTAATTTCAACATCTGTCCGCGATCGGGCCTGACGATTCACACGAACTCTTAAGAAAATCTGGGTTTCATAAAGGAACCGTGCAGTGGTACGACGAATAAAATTTAATGTCCTGAAGTTGACCCAGGAAATTAAGTTTATTTGACCTGTGTTTGAACAGACATTCACACATCAGTTTGGAAAAAATATAGAAACATGATTCTTTTCTTTTCCTGTGTCACCGATCTTTGTACTTTGTGTCTGTTTTGACTCTTTAAACTCTTTTGACTGTGAGGTCACAGTAATCACAAACGGACGGAATGGAGGACTGTGACCTTGTCAGTAATCACAAACGGACGGAATGGAGGTGCTGATATTGATTAATACAAGTTGGCCCTGAAGGCCTCGTGCAAAGTCAAATTAACTTGAATCTAAAAATACGGCCGTCCTTGCGATGTGACGCTTTAGATATCGAAGCATTGTTGATCACCGTCCTTGGGGAGAATATCCTTGAGAACAAGACAGTGCAAGTTCCCGATTAGGACATATTACATAAGCAACAGCACACACAGGCGCGCACACACACTTGTGCACACGCGCGCATACACGCACACACACACGCATACATGCGCGCACACACTTGTGCACAAACACACACGCACACGCGCGCATACACGCACACACACACACACACACTCAAGAGTGAGAACAGGCAAAGTTTGTTTGCACGTTAACCACATTGGCCTGTGTGCAAAACTGCAGCTTCCAGTCATTGGGCTCTTCTGTTTATTTATCCTGCCTATTCTTAGAGTACCCTTTCTCTAGAGGCAATCAGGAAACACGGGTTATTCTCTGTTTTGTTTATGTGTTTCTTTTAGACCAGGGAAACCAGATTGACTAAAACGTTTTACGAGGTGTATTGAGCTTTTTCAGGTTTTTCCCCACCTGTTTTCCATCGGTTGATCTAGAGAACATTCTTGGCTATGATTGGTGCATTGTTGGTGTAGATAGTCAGCGGTGATCCAGAGTGACCTCTGATTGGCCAGGCCTCCTGTAGAAGGGCACGGTGGGGTTAGCACTGTTGGATGGCACAAAGGATGTTCCTGGTCTGACGTTCCCCGCTGACGTTCCTCTGTTTGTGGAGTTTGTTCTTTTGGTATCTGCGTGGGTTTCCCTCCCACAGTCCAGAAACACGTAGGCCTCAGTCTCAATGTGGCTACACTGGTTAAATAAATTTAATAAAAAAGACTTCACCTAAATGAAGAATGACACAGCAACATGATTAATGTAATAATTATTATTAATGCGATTTGTTTGTGTACCGTGTCCAGTTAAAGATCCCCAACACAACAAAATGAAAACGACCCTTTCCGAGGAACCACGGACAGACGATGATCAGGTACGTGCCCCCAACACGTGCCTGGACGTTGTACAGAAGCTACAGTGGATACGCGGGATACGCACATTTGTGAGAGTGCGTTTGGTGTAGCGGCGATTCTCCCTGGTCGAACGGCTCGCCCATTGTCGGGCATTCTTGGACCGCACATCTTTCGTTAATTATTTCAGTCCCTCCCCAGCACAGCCTCAGGAGTTTTTGTTTTTGTTTACGCTTGTTTGCTCATGATTAAAGGGCTCCCTTTTCCTCCCTTTGTGTCCCGCGCTCCACGGCACCTGGTGAATTTCGGGACCTCGCGTCGAGATCCCGTTCACTGATTGTTCGGGGCACTCTTTCGTTTTGACCAAGAGCGCTGCCGTTTGGCCAAAAATAAAGACAATGGTTTGTGCGCGTGTGTGCGTACGTGTGTGTGCGTGTGTGTGTGTGTGTGTGTGAGAGTGTTTGTGTGTGTGTGTGTGTGTGCATGTGTGTGTGTGTGTGTATGTGTAGGTGTGTGTGTGTATGCATGTGTGCGCGTGTGTGCGTACGTGTGTGTGTGTGTGTGTGAGAGTGTTTGTGTGTGTGTATGTGTGCATGTGTGTGTGTGTGTGTAGGTGTGTGTACGTATGTGTGTGTATGTGTGTGTGCATGTGTGCATGTGTGTGCGTATGTGTGTGTATGTGTGTGTGCATGTGTGCGAGTGTGTGTGTGCGTGTGTGTGCGTATGTGTGTGTATGTGTGTGTGCATGTGTGTGAGTGTGTGTGCGTGTGTGTGTGTGAGAGTGTTCGTGTGTGTGTGCATGTGTGTGTGTGTGTAGGTGTGTGTGTAAGAGTGTTTGTGTGTGTGTGCATGTGTGCATGTGTGTGTGTGTGTGTGTGTGTAGGTGTGTATGTGTGTGTGCATGTGTGCGAGTGTGTGTGTGCGTGTGTGCGCACGCGTGTGTGTGTACCACACATCTGGGGAATGGAGAATAATGTTACGATGGCCTGTTTTTGAATTCATACTTACGTTGAACACTACCACTAAGACTCACAATATATGAACACATATTATGCATGGTGCAGTGAGGCCTCAGTGCTACAGGTGGCAAGTTAACTACCTGTGAGAAACAATGCAGTTGTACACATGGGTGAGAGGTTTAATTTGAACTGCTTCACTAAGGGATAAATATATTTGTTCACTGAAGTAATTTGCCTTGGATAAACCCTTATGTAAATAGAATAGTCAACTGCCACACTTCTTTGCAAATGAAAAATTATATTATAAGGAGATTGGCAAGACTTCAAAATATGTGTGCAAATCTGTTGTCACCATGTTCAATATTGCAAGATATTTAAAATAATATATTGCTCTGCATGTACAAGAAGTACATGTATGTATATTATATATATAAGTAATTGTTTTCCTTTTACGGAAATGGAATGTCCTCCAAAATTTGCATGTACTTCACATCCGTAAAGGAAAACATGAAAAATGTGCTTGATGAATGTGAGTGGTTATTTCTTCAAGTGCTTTTAGCATTGCATTGGTTTCCCTTTCCTGTATCGTGTTCCCGTGCGACAGCACCAGGATAAAAAGCCTCTTAATCTAACTCTTAACAGCTTACAAAGCAGACTGTGTCCCTGGACCCGGAGAGCCACGGGAGCTGCTGGTGCCTACCGCTCACATATCAACAACAGATTTACATTACATCGCAATCACACAGCACATGCGTAAGACTTACGTAGGGAACATCAGTGTAACTCTCAAGAAGACAAGAATGCAATACTCAGCCCCAAGATGGACTCTTTCCTTCCAGGGCAGTGATATTTGTATTACTTCAGTGGGCTGTGCATTGTAAGAAGCCGGCTGACAGTTTTGCCGCCCCTCCCAAAACGAAAAACAGCAATTTTGTGAAACATCATGATTTTGGTTTCTTTACCTGTCACATTGGTTCGAGATTTGGCCCTGGCAGCATTTAGCCGAGGTGCTTATCCAGAGCGACTTACATTTACATTTTTACGCAGCTTTTACATTGCATCCATTTACACAGATGGATGTATCTGGAAGAAATGCAGGTTAAGCACCTTGCTCAGGTGTACAAAGAGGGTGTCCAGCGTGGGAATCGAGCCTGTGACCGTTTTAAGACAATCTCCTTGCACACTATAGTACATCACCCCCCCCCCCCCCCCCCCCCCCCCAACCCCGTAGGTCATAGGTCAGCAACATTCATCATTTGGACCCTGCAGTTCCACGCACTTCAAATGGTTCATACATTTATTTATTTATTTATTTTTTAACAGACATGTTCTTTTGAAATGCATAAGAAATACTAAACATCAAAAACCATACATAGAAATACTTTTCCTCCTTTTTTGTGTTACTTGTCTGTTCTTCTATCTATTGTAGAATTGTTTTTGCCCTATAAAGTATCTTTGAGTTTGATAAGGGTATTACTTCAAAGATTACAAATCATATATCATACAGCCTTACTTCGTGGGTGAGGACGTCAAAAGTGCAACATAAATTAGGTAACTGACGGAGTTCTCAAATACATTCACTCCCGAGCTTAACAGTTTCTCTCTTTACTGCATTTTTAGAATTATTTTTTTTTCATCAGAATTTACGGTCACAGGAAGAAGGCCTGAAGAAACTGCAGAACAGGCGCTGGCCAAGTGCTGCTTCAAAGTCCACCGACAAGGTCCAAGAACAACATATCAGAACAATATGAGAAATATGAGAATATGAGGAAAAAATAACATATCCATAACTGCTTTCTGAGGAGACAGATTTCAGTGTGTGCGTGTGTGTGTGAATGCACTTGCTTATATAAGTGTGTGAGCAAGTTTGTGTAGGTGTGCGATTGTATGTATGTGCGTACGAGTGTATGTGCATGTGTTTATGTGTCTGTGTGCTTGCTTGTATAAATGTGTGTACGTGTTTGTGTGTGTATGATTGTGTGTGTGTACATGTGTGTGCTTGCTTGTATAGGTGTGTGTGTGTGTGTGCTTGTTTGTGTAGGTGTGTGTGCGACTTTGTGTGTGTGCAGTTGAATGTGTGTGTGCGCGTGTGCGTGTGTGTGTGTATGCACGTGCATGCGTGCGTGCGTGTGTGAATGTGTATTGTGTGTATGTGCTTGCAACAATAGAAACTTTCCCCAGCATCTATTTCTGTCTTCTCCCCGTCCCGTCCTGGTTTGTCCACCTTTATTCGCTCTGCTAGATATCTGGCTCTCTTTCCTTCCTTTGTACTGTATAAATATCTTCGTTTCTAAATAAAAACTTACGCTGTTCAATCTGAGCCAAAAACCTGAGGTAAAGGGAGACGGCTGTCTTTGGTAGAGGAGACAGGCATCTTCTTCACTAAAAGTTACGTAATTGTTTGCTTTTGTCTGAGTGGGAGAAAGATGTCTGCCTCTTAATCCTGTTGCCAATTTCTAAACAAATTCTGAAATTATGTTTCTAAACGAAAGGTCAGTTGCTATTTTAAAATTAACCTGAAGTTTTATTGCTATATTATAAAAGAATTAGCCCTAGAATTTTAGATAAAATTGGTTGCCTTGCGTGATTGGCTTCACATATGTTGCCAGAATGGGTTCAGTCATCCTTTCAGACACCAAATGTTCAGCTATTTATTACTCTCAACTTGCCATAGTTTGGACTCTTCCATGAAAGTGAAAATCTAACTCTTTAAGCCTTTTTGTTTAAAAGGGAGGCACTTTAGATTCGCTATTTTCAGAGAGGTTTTGTCTGGGAATGTTTTGCATTTCATTCTGTTGTGATACTCGGGCAGGAGGAGAGAATCTCAAGATTTCGGAAATATTTGCTGAATTCGCAGGCATTGCAAACAAAGGGTTACAGTGTTTAATTCAGTTTAATCATTTTCAAAAATATTTTAAAATGAAATTTCAAAAAGATATTCTGTTGTGACAATGTTCAAGGAATCTTTGTATATGCACTATTTGTGCGTTTAGAGAAAATTTGACCTTTCAGTCATTTTTTTCCCTAACGTAGAGGACCCTCTGGTTTATTGATGATCAAGGGAAATAATTGAAAACCGGTTGAGGCCAATAATCAGTTAATCGATTTCCAGCAACCGCTAGGTAACTAGGTAACGTGAAAATATGGTCCAGCCGTGTCCCACCCCCTAATCTGTTCTAGTTAAGGACAATAAGCAGGTTGGGGCGGGGGCGGGGGCGGGTGTGGATGGGCGCAAAGGGAGCGGAGGCATCGCCTTAAATCTCCCGAGAGCCTTCTTGACGTCTGTCCCCACTTCCTGCAGTGTCTGCCTGCATCCGGGTCTGCTGTGTACATGACTGCGAGTGTGTGCTCTGCGTGGGGCCTGGAAACAGCTCCCTATTGTTCTCCTGCCCATTGTTTGTTTATCGGTGGGCGTCGAGGACACAGCGCGGCTCCCTGGCGCTTCTTTTTGGAGCTGCCGTCTTGGGAGAATCCTTAAAAAAAAAAAAAAAAAAAATTTTAAACGTCATTTGCTGCGGGGAATACGTGCCACAGTTCGCCTCGTCCGGAAGGGGCGGCACTAGAAACTCCGCGTAACTCTGGTTCAGAGATCCTGCGGTATTCCTTTCAACGCCACACGATCTCACTCCGGGTCTGCGTGGTTTTTCTTCCAGACAGACGTTTGGGAGGTAATAATAAGTGATATTAAATGGGTGGCAGCAGCAGTTAATCCAGGGAGTGTTGCATGACCCCATTCCTGTATTATCCAGCTGACCGGAGTGTAAACTTATTTTCATGAAAATGTGTCTCGTCTTGTTCTATATCGGTGGTAACCACCCCTGTTCCTGGAGATACACCGTTCCGTAGGTTTTCACTCCAACCCTAACAAAGTAGGCTACACGTAATTCAACAGCTAGACACCTTGTTGTGTTGCTAATTAGTAGGCCTAGAGTCAGGTGCCAAATCAGTCTTGAACGTGCCATTATGGTAGATCTCCTGGAACACGGTTGGTTACCAGTGTTTTAGATCAATCAATGTTCATCAAGTGAACATGTACAGCGCATTTGGATGCTGACGTTGTATCGGCGTCAATGGTGCCTGTGGTCGCCCCTTTTAAACAAACCAAAAATAAACTACAAACTGTAAACCATTACCACATAACAAATCTTTAAATTTAACAATAGCTTCCCTGCGCATATACAATGACACAGTTTTGAATATATTCACATATAACAGAATTATGAAAGTTATCCATTCACGCACACAATGTAAAACCACTGAGAATAAATGCCTGTGCGCTTCACAGCATCCAAGTGCAGAGAGTGCACTTTGTAAACGGGAATGGGTTGATCTGGAAAATAGTTTTGGTAGAAAACTGGCAATAACAAAATAAACTTAAAAAACAGACAAATGAGTAAGCACTCAAAAAAGGCAGCATCCAACTACTTTTTCTGTCGTTTGAGAGACAACCCGAAAGCCAGGGATCAAGAAAAGAGCAAAGGGGAAGAAAACAGCGAAGCAGTTCGGGTAGAGAAGGCGATGGGTGGCATGGGGAGGAAGAGAAATCGCAGAAGACGTAATGTTTCCTCCCTTTTTGCCGACTTTAAAAAGTGCACGCTCCCCCATAATGAGCCGAAATGAGTCCGCGTTGATAATCGCTTGGATAGCCGGCCCCTGCGGACTGCCCGGGCCCCCCTCGCGCCGCACCAAACGCTTTTTACGGAGCCCTGCGATTGATAAGCTATCAGCGACGAGGTGCTGGGAAGGGCCGCCTAGCGCGAGCTCATTAGCTGATACGGGCAGAGGTGTGGTGGGCCGTCGGAGAACACAAAGCGGCGCAGGGCGCGTGCTTGCCGGCGGCCCAGGAGAAATGGTCGGCGGGGACTGGAGTTGGTTGGCAGCCAGCTTCTCTACGATGTCCCGGGACCCTACCCACCCACGACTGTCCCTTTGTCTGCCCTCGCCAAAGAGTAATCGACCCCGTTCTTATTTTAACAATTTTGAGTGAGAAATAGACTAAAAACTGCTTAATAATTAATAGCTGCTGCATTCTTTAAAAGTCCACACTCAGCATGTTTCGGTTACAATAGAGCTGAAGATTGGAGTGCTTAGACACACTGTTTTCAACGATTATACGATTTTTACGTGCTGATGGCCACGAATATGTAGGCTACTGTAGCATTTCAGGCCTCGCGCACCTTACACGAGGATGCAACGACAGCGCCCAACCTGGGAATCAAATTTATGTGGAGTTACAAGCGCATTTCCCGATCCATTAAATTAGGCTAGCAATGACAGTTTCTGTTCGCAGCCTTTTTTGGCAAGCTATTAACAAGTAGGCTACTTAACTTGTGGCAGAATAACAAAAGATAGGCTAATGACCACGGCATTAGCATCCTGCTGCGTTCCACTCAACATTTCCGTCCTTTTCCCCTTTGACGCACACAGTTTGGCGATTCGTGGCGATTGCGTTCTTGGGTGGTAATGCGCGTAGTTCCCACACTGCCTCATATGTTTCATGATTTAAATAAAAAAAATAAAAAACTCATTTGTAAAGAAATAAAATATTTAACCAGAGCGCTTTCTGGATTTAAGAAATATTAACCTTTGCGTTGTCTTTTGTGTAAACATTTTCATGTGTTTAACAGCAGTGGAAATCCCATTAAATTAAATTTTCTTCTGGATGACATTTGACTACTTTTTCTAGAGTAACTCTACCATTAAAAAAAGTTAAATAATGCCATTTTCTGCATCTTTATACAAGTGATAGTCATCATCATGGAAAAACGATGGTCGTATGAGTCTTTTTTAACCTTGCAGATATGACATAATTTTTCATTTATAATCAAAATCACGCACCACACATTTATTTCAGAAAAAAAAACGAGTGGCGTAGACTGAAGAAATAAAGTCTCTCTGGACAGTGAAAAAGATGAACAATTATTCACCAATTGTTTAATATAATGACAGGTTGTTTCTACATGAGAGCTATAGATTTCGAGTTTAACAGGGGGTCTGGGGGGGGGGGGGGGGGCAGGTATAAAATGGCTTCTTTTTTTGAAAAACCAAAAAAAGAAAATAATTTTTTAAAAATAAAAAATACAGACAGCCTTATATAAAAAGTGTTCGTCAGGCTCTGTTTCCACAATGACTCCTAGAAGGAGCAGAACAGTGGCAGAGCCTTTTGTCCAGGAGTGAACGTCACGTCTGCGTCCTTCTTGAATGACCTGGATCTGTATATGAACTAAAAACATTACACTCTGACCACGCGCTCTCAGCGATGCATAAATTAAAAGGATTCATCTTTCTTTTCTTTTTTTAAATTAATAAATAAAACCTGTGAGTATGTGGGGCCCCACTCGAGATCATAAAAACGTGCCCCCAAAAGTATTAATAAAAATGATGATTTTTTTTTTTTTTTAAACCACACGGGAGCTGCTTCACTACACCTGGGCACTAGGCGGTTGCCTGTACGGCCGAATGAACGAACCGGCTCTGGAGAGAGGATTAGCCGCGTAACAAACTGAACTCGCAGAACTCGTACGCCTACTAAACTGTTGGGCACTGTGAGATGTTACGTTTAATTTATATCCCGGAAAATAATTTCAGGTTGGAGCTAGCCGCTTTCATTTTTGGCCACCTTGGCCAAAGGTTACGCAGACTTTCCATGTCTCCATCACCCTGTTTCAGAACGGCAGCCTTGCACACACGTTTCAGACCAACAGTTCCGTTTCGGGCGGGAAAAGTAGGAATTAACAACGCTGCCACTTCTTTCTCTTCTCATCCTCACTCCTTTCATTTAACTGATCCCGCTCGTTCTTTTCTGAGCAAGCCGAGCAATTTTGAGCCGTCGGCCCCTCGTTTTCAGCTTGAACGGCCGCTTTTTCACTCAAACCGATTCCTTTGTTTAACCCGGGGGCAGAAAGCCGTTGATCTCAATCATTAAACTCCCCTTGAATTCTTTCATGAAAAAAAAAAATGTTTTAGTCTATTATTGCAACAGGATTAAAAATAAATATACAGGCTGTCATTCACTTCATACGTTTTCAGTTGGTACATGATGTGTTGGTATATTTTGGTTAAAATATTCCCATTTAATATAAATTCTGTCCAATTACAAGCCTGCACTTTGCATTCTTCCATCTCGTATACAGTGCACTTTAGCACTTTTGCATTGTCAGCATCAGCAGAAATGTAACCCTCCGCAGACACAATGGATTCTCCTATCAGAGGAAATATATAATTCAACATTCCTGTTTTTTTTTAATTTATTCTTTTTTTTTTTTACATTTTATTTTATTTTTTTTTTGTTCAGTGAAAAAATCCCATGCGAAAGTAAACTAATTTAGTTGAAGTTCAACTCCAAAACTAAATTGTTGATTTGTGAGTTCTATTAGTATTTTTTCTATTGTTAGTATTTTTCTGCTCATGATAAGGTTGAAGTTTTACGTTTCGATATGAATTTCTCATGGTAGCTGGCACCCGTGCAAATTACCACCACGATTTCCTCTTTGTTCCTGCAAATTTTCATATAAGCTACTCCCATTAATTATCGTATATGTAATTCTTTCCACCCCTGAAAATTCTGTAGCCTTAGTCGCATTAAATTTGATGCTTTTTAATTATTTGGAGTACGCTTATTGGGAGAGAGAACTTCAACAATACGGCTATTTTTTCCCTAGTCTCTCGAGACACCGACTGTTCAATGACTAATTGTGTCTTTGCACGCAGCTATCATCACAGGTGAGTCAAACAATAGATACTACATACTACACGTCATCAAGTGAACCCCCCCCCCCCCCCCCCCCACACACACACACACACACACACACCTTTTTCGTCATCATTGCACAATATTTAATAATCGCACGATAAACTGCCAATAATGGCACTATCACGGTTTATTACTGTAAGTTTATTTTAAAGGGACAGAGAAGGGCAACTTCATAAATCACAGGCCTAAATGACTAGCCTCATTTTGGAACATATGTCCCTAGGCAGGTGGAAATAGTGGAAACTGATTTTGTTTTTATTTTATTTTTAAAAATGTATCCAAAATATCAGGACTTTTACAGAATACATTTTACTGCATCGAGTGAACGTGTTCTTCAATAGGAACAATGATCGTGCGATAAGAATATGGTCTTCCAAGTCCGGAGGGAGCTCCAGGATCCTTTCATCCGGTGCTCGTGGGGTGGGATTGCAGGGGGCGCGGTGGCGCCTGCGAGGGACGGGTATTTTTATTCATCTTTCCCGGTGATGGATTTGAACCGAAAACTTCAGGGGGAGGGAGGGGGATTTGCGGTGGACGTGCAAAGATTTTGGAGATTGTGGGGTTCCTGTCTACTCCACTTTCTGCCTATAAAACGGCAGGGAGCATGCCGTTACCCAGTTATCTCGTGAGGAAGTTTGTTCGCTACAGGTGTCACGGACTTAAACCATCGCATTGACGCTCCAATGGCTGGAGTACGACTAGGGTTTAACTTCGGTGTTTTATTATTGTTGCAGCTGCCATTATCGGTTACAAGTGTGACAGGTAAATATAAACATTATTTAAATTTTTTTTGTTCTGTATTCCGATACTTTTTATTTAAGAATCAAATCAAAGGGGGTGGGGGTAATTTGAAAGCATTCGCTATTTAATTTTTGGCTGGACCGCAACAGCGGGGCCAGCCCTGTAAACGCAAATGTCTGTGACAGTCAGCCAGTGATGAAGTTACACCGCGCATGTCTGTGACTGAGTGATGGAGTTACACCATTGGTCGGCCGGTTCGGTCCAGCCGTGTATTAGGTTTTGACCTGGTCTTGTTTTAACAGAGGTTAAACGACATTTCATTTATGTTCGCATGTTTTATTCCCACAACATCGTCGCAATGGAATGAGATTATAATGAATTAAGGACGAGGTTTAGCATTTACTAGTTACCGTTAAGATTTCTTAGATTTCATATGTCTGGTGCTTCTGTGACCTGTATGTGCAATGTAGAATTTTATATTTCGTATTAGGAAATAGCCTATTGGTTCTCTCAAGAATCAACCTATTATTGCTGACTCAACACAGTGACACGCTGAGCTTAATGCGGTAATAGCTTTGAAAAGGGTAGTCTAGAAAAATAGTTGTTCCATATTAACGTGTCACTGTGATGAGCAACAGGCCTATACGCCTCTGTTCTTTAGCGATCCTTAACGTGATGAGGTCGAATAAATGAAATCGAGATTTCTACGAAATGAGCGATGTGCGTCATATTAATTTGACGCTTCTTACTGCCAACGTAAACCATAGTAGCAGATTCAAATGATTCAAGGAGTAAGAGTAGGTCGAACGATTCCCTTGAATGAAGTCGTTGTTTTTGGTCTGGATATCATATAGAACATATGGATATAGTGGTGGATTTAGTCACTGGCAGTAATAGATGGCTTCCCTTCAGAAATGATAGACCAGATCAGATGGTGGAGTACACCGTTGCCAGATTATAGTTACACTGGCAGACACACTGTTGAGGATGCAGATTGGATGGGGATGGGTCTATTGTTTGGTACTGATGTTTGGAATGTGAAATGTGAGAAGTTTAAAGCAATGCTGTGGCTTTGGGAATGTCAAAGGTGGAAATGTCATCACTGTCAACTTGAATATTTATCTTTAATCCCATTGTAAAAATATATTAAAATGTTCATACTGATGATACTGGTATGATCGTGCATTGCTATTCTGTATTATTTGTTTTAGTTGTATTATTTATCAGGGCATTGAAATAATGTCTTTATATTGTGTGGTTATTGTGTGTTTAAAGCTCATGTTTGTGATGCCTGGTTAACCCTATTGCACAGGAATATGTACGTAACGCCTCATAGACCAAACCAAAATACAGTCCTTTGGCTATGAGCTGAACATAATCTCTGTCCTGCTCTCTCTCTCTCTCTCTCTCTCTCTCTATCTCCCCCCTTTTCTTTCTCTCCCTCCCTCCCTCTCTCTCAAATTCAAATTCAAATTCAAATGCTTTATTGGCATGACATATTTAAAAATACATACTGCCAAAGCGTAGTGACAACAGCAATCAACTACAGTAAGAATATATAATCAAAAGGAAAAAAGACAAGCAGCTCTCTCTCTCTCTCTCCCTCCCTCCCTCTCTCTCTCTATCTCTCTCCCTCCCTCCCTCCCTCCCTCCCTCCCTCCCTCTCGCTCTCTCTCTCTCTCTCTCTCACATTGAAGGCCAACTCCAGCCTCAATGCAGGAAGAACTCGAGTGTCATTCAGGAAAGCAGCCCTCTGCCAAAAACTAAGAACAAAGCCCCAGAGAGCCATTTATACTAAAATAAAGCTGATGTGCATGCATGCACACACATACGCACGCGCACGCGCACACACACGCACGCGCACACATACACACACGCACACGCACACACACGCACGCGCACACGTGCAGACACATGCACACACACACACACACACACATACACACATGACTAGACTCATAATTTGTGATGGATCCATAATGGATGTTTTGTTTGTATTAAAACCTGGACCTTGTCTCTGATGAGCTTTCATCAATGTGCACAAATGCTGTATCAGTCCATCTCTTACTGATCCTTATCTGTCTGATATTATTATTTACTCTGGACAGGTTGAATATTGAAGTCAAAAATACATGCAATACTCTAGGAGGCTTCATTGTGCTCCCATGCATTTATGGAAAAAATGTTAAGTTTGAGTTTTCTAGAGAGTGATGTCTGTTTTTCTCAACTATTTTCTGAGGATTCAGTACCCAATTACTAACAAATAGGCTTCAGTTGAGGACATTTTATTCCCTATTGAACATTGAAGGGGGAATGTACCACGGAACACCAGCTGGTGCTTTGTTTATTAGCTGCAATAAAATTAAAATAAAAATACGCTCTCTTTTTGTGTTTACTTCCCAGCGGCTAAAGTTGAAATTATTTCCAGTGCCCAAGACATAGAGGTGGGAGTGAGACACCTGCTTCTCTGCAAAGGTTTGTGCACGTCTCTGAGATTCTCTTTGTGAGTGGAAGACAAAGCTCTTCCTGACATGAGGCTATGAATTCAACTGCAGTTTCTCTCTGGTATTCCAATGTTGATGTCTGTTTTCTGGCGCATTTATGTGAATAATTTTGCGCACAGCAACAATGAACTGACCAGACAGAGGTGACGACTGTGCGTGTGCCTGACGTGTCCGTGCGTGTGCCCGTGTGTGAACGTTTGTGTGTGCGGGTGACTTTGGACTCATCTCATACTGCGATAAAAAGAGAAACCAGTAACCATAATGCATGTTTGTTTGCATCGCCTGTGCCCTCTAGGGCAGCTCTGCGTATGCATATTACTTAACATACTGCATATTGTTTAGTTTGGCAGAGTGTGAGGCCTAGCACTGCAGCGTTTCTCATTAAACGTTCAGACTGCATTGGCACTCTCAGCATAACACTTCCTTGTTTGCGGTTATCTGCTCTGCAGCTGGTGCCGATGGGAGGATGACGTGGCATAAGGACGGGGAGGATGTAGACAAGGACCAGGTAGTGGTGGAAAACGTCGACGAGACTTCGTCGAAACTGATCATCGAGACAGCCAGGATCGAAGATTCCGGGCTTTACTCCTGTAACGTCGAATTTGATAGCGGTGCCGGGAAAGCCACTTACCAGCTCTTTGTCTACCGTAAGACAGCTCTCATCTGGTCCCTGCCACCTATCCCTAAACTGAACATTTTTAATGCAAAGCACCTCATGGACCTGGCTTACAACTCACCCACTCACTATCACACTCACTCACTCACGCACTCACTCACACACTCACCTACACTCACTCACTCACGTACACTCACTCACTCACACACACACACACACACACTCACTCACTCATTCACCCACTCACACACACACACTCACTCACTCACTCACATACACTCACTCACACACACACACACACACTCACTCACTCACCCACACACATACACTCATTCACTCATTCACCCACTCACACACACACACTCACTCACTCACATACACTCACTCACTCACTCACTCACTCACTCATACACACACTCACTCACTCACTCACCCACCCACACACACACACACACACATTCACTCACTCACTCACACACTCACACACACACTCACTCACACACGTGCACACACTCACTCACCCACCCACTCACTCACACACACACTCACTCACTCACTCACTCACTCTCACACTCACACACACACACACTCACTCACTCACACACACACACTCACTCACACACGCAAACACTCACTCACTCACACACGCACACACTCAGTCACTCACATAATCAATCACTAACACATTCTCTCATTCACACATGCACACACTCACTCATTCACTCACTCACTTTTACACATGTGCAGTCAATCACTCACTCAAGTTTAATAGGTTGAAGAGTCTCCACAAGGAGGAGCTACAGTATTAGCAATCAAGCTCATGTATCTGAAATTGTTGAGATTTCACATCAATGACACTGCGTCCTTGTTTCTCTTCGGAGGACATGTAAAGGGAACATTACTGACATTCATAATTGTTTTTTTTTTTACTTTCATTGACACAGCTGTCAATGCAACCTATCTATAGACGCTTTCGACGGTAACAACATAAACAAACGTTACTGCGCATGTGCGTTGTTCTGGCCCTAGCTTAACTTCCGGCAGACTACCGCAAACAATCAATAACAACGGAGTCCCTTTAGACTATTTCTGATAACAAGCAAAATAAATAACAAGTAAATTATGTTAGCTAGCTAGTTAAAACTATGTCAAGCCAGTATTATTTGGGGTTACCAGTCGAAGAAAAGAACCATTACTTGGCCAAACTCAAATGCGATAACGTTACACTACTAGAAAAACAAGCGACAGAAACAGATAACTGTTGACAGTATTGCACCTTGCGGAACATCATACATTCCTTGCATAATCCATAACTATTCTGGTTACATGCACATTCTTGTGTAAAAAGTGCACTCTTTCTATTACATTGCTGAAAAACGATGATTACATGAGACACAAAATGGGGCTAGTGCTGGGCAGCATGTGTAGCCAATGCAATTACTATAGGTATTTATTTGTATAGCATGCATTGATGGAAAAACATCGTGGCTCTAATAGTTTGGGTCATCTTGCTAGGTTAACGCAACAAAAATGATCAGGCAATGCAACACTGTCAAGTCATTGGAAACAGGTATCAAAACGTTCGTTCAAAACGTAGCTACAGCGTATCAACTACTAGCATTGATCTAACGTTTCTGTGTATAATTTATACAATGTTAGCTACGTTTAGCTAGCTAGCTAGCTACAATTAATTTAGTTAGCTAATTGTTCATAACTATTGAAGGCTTGTTACTGGTCAGCTAGCTATTAGCTATCGCTTATCATGAGTTTGTTACCTGAAACAAAGTCAGTGCTACAATGAGAGCACCTATTCGACCACCTTCGTTCGACAGACAGGAAAACGTAAACTGATTTGCGACTATACACGAAATAGGTGAAATATCGGTAACAACCTGTACCTAGTTAAGTAGGAAAAATGTCCTTGTTATCCTCCCGTGGTTATTTTTTCAACACTTTCACGATTTTTTTTCTGTGCCGGCAAATAAGTCAGAGGTGGTCCAGCGCTAGCTTTTAGTTGCTAAAGGGGACGTGTATCCACAACCCTATATAAATTAATGGAACTTAAAATAAATTTGCTAGCATACTGTATAAGTGTCCTGTCTTGCGTATTTGAGGTTAATATGAGAAAGGGTGATCCCTATCAGCACGTCTAGGAATCCGTACATATTCACTGTTGTCACTCAAGTCGCAGGACGCAAAATAGCCGTTAGGAAAGCAGTTTGAATGTATGAAGCAACATCTGCGCCATTGGCTTTAATGGGTCACGATGAGATAATTACGAGCGTGTTGCTTGTCTTAAAGTTGATATAGTAAATAAGGCTGTATTAGTATTAGTAAATGTGTATGTATGAAGTTGATTTATTTATTTATACAGTTTATTATGTGTATTTTTACAGGACTTACATTTGAATAGGTAATGATGTCCAGTTATACGAAGTAACGGGCACGCACCAGCTACAATAATCGCAGGGATTCCATCAATTCGTTTCACAATTCCCAAGTGGGGTTACAAAGTTAAATAATGTATTTTTACAAATTTTCAAAATGGCATTTGTTCCAAGTTGCACCACACAGCACAACAACCTGAGCCCAACGTCAGTCTGCTCATCAGTTTAACTTTCACTCCGTTTGTAATCGGTGCCATATTAGCCAGTAAACACAAACCGAATAATAAACAAACACAGACCGGAAGTTAACTTAGGGCCAAGCGCATAACCTTGGCAACGCGCGTGCCTCCGATGAAAGCGTCTATAGAGGCGGATATTTATTGGTGCAGCTGATGTTAAGCACCTTGCTCAAGGCCACACGTTTGAATCAGACAATTAAACCTAGTTTCCTAACCATTATGCTACACTTCTGCAACACTATTATGTAACCTACTGTTAGTTGTGAGTTGAAAATGGCTCTTAGTTCTAGGAAAAATATGACCTTGTATGTCAACAGCTTCTAATCTCTTTACACCATCTCCCCTTGTTTATGTGACCGATTTGTTTTGGCAGGCACATATACAATAAACAATGAAAATGAACGACCCCGACAAATAAATAAAAAATAAAATAATAAGAATAACAGATTAAGCAAAATGAATACTGAGGGAATGATACTGTATAATAGTAACAATAACAGCAGTAATTATGCTCAGATTAATAGCAGAAGCAGTAATAATGTTGGTGACTAACGGAGGGAGTAAGTATTCTTCTTCAGGACCTGCGTTTCTCTCTTTTCTCCCTGTCACACTGCCACCCCCTCTCCAACCCCCCGCCCCCGCCCCCTCCCTTACCTCCCGAACCCTCTCCTTTGTGCAGAGAGGCCAAAGTTCGTCGCCACGCCGACGTACCACGAGTTCCTGGAGGGCCAGGACGCGGTGCTGCCCTGCGCCGCCGAGGGGCTGCCAGCCGTGGACGTGAAGTGGCGCAGAGCGCCTGAGGGTAGGGGTCTGGACATCGCGGCGGCCGCGTCTGCCGTCCTGTGTGGTATGGGGCCTCCCTTCTCACGTTTCTGCTCCTGGCGCTGTCTGTAGGGGGCGTGCAGAGGTGTCGATGGTGGGCAAACTGGTGAGGGGGAGACTGGCCGAAGGTCGCCGATTCGTCCCGCGTTCGAATCGGGAGATGTTTCCTGTTTCTGCCCCTTAACCCCCGCCCCCCCCCCGCCCTCCCATCGGCGACGGGGATGGGAAACATCTCTGTTGACTGGTATGAGTGCACGTTTTCTGGTTGACAACAAGACCAGATCAGACAGGGCACTGTTTGGGGAGGGAGGGCTCCTTCTGTGGCCACCTAGTGGTGAAGTAAAGGTACTGACGTTACCAACGGGGAGTCGCTCGCTCAGTCAGTGGGAGAGCGAGAGAGGGATATCACGGTCTATGAAACAGTCCTGCCTCTTAATGTGACCACCACCATTGGTGCCCTTGGAGAGAGTGTGGCCTGGATTCAATCACAGCTTATTCTTAACTTTGACCTACGATTACAAGAGCGTTAGTCTGACCAGGTCGTCATGGCGATGGATGAATTCGCCAAATTGCGTTAAAGAAGGAAAGAAAAACATTGCCCTTGCTTGTCATTTCTGAGCTGAGTTCAGAACGGATGTTGATTGGGTCCACGCCTGTGTGCTTCTCAAAGCTTAATTTTGCATTAAAAGCGAGTGCGAGGATGGTTTGACGGTGGTGCTAACGCGCTACTCTGCCGTGTCACGCGACCCTCTGCAGAGCGAATCAGCGTGCTGCCGAACAACAGCCTGACGATCGCCAAAATCGAGCGCAAGCATCGCGGCACCTACGTCTGCGAAGCCTCCATCCGCGACCGGCCTGTTTCCGAGCAGCTCCGCATTTCTGTCGTGGTCAACGGTAAGGTGCACAGAGTGGCCCGAAACCACGTTTCTTAATAAAAAATCAATTATGTTTGCAATACAGCACAATTGCATTACAGTCAGAATTTGGTGGGTTATTCCCAGGTGTGCTTGCTAGTCATTTTTTCATCCCATGTTATAACAATTGAACGACAGAACTCCACAGGACATGCAGGGCAAGCCATTTTGGCTCAAATATGGGATGTTCCAGTTAGCGCGGGGATTCAGCTCCTCCCTCTTTTGTGACGATCCATTCCCCCTCACTTTCACATTCACTGTGCTTGTCCTTCCAGCACCCCCGACTGCTGAAATCCACGAGAAGAAGAAAAATGTCCTGGCAGGACCCAGAACCAACGTGTCCATATCCTGCCTGGTCAATGGATTTCCCACCCCAAATATCTCCTGGACCAGGTGACTATGCTGAACCTACCTAAGCAGCCGCCGTCGGCGAAGCGTCACTAATGCTGATACTGTGGGATGCTGGCTGACTCAGCAAACTGTGTGCAACTCAGAGGTTCCAGGTTGGATTGCTACACAGAGCTTTGCGGTTGTATCCTTGGGCAAGGCCTATATTGGGCTGCTGGGTGGCGCATCCTGTTAAGGCACTGTTGTAGAGCACAGGTGAGCCCCCAGGTCCAGGATTGAATGAGGCATGATTGAATTGGATGAGGTGTTATGAGCCGTTAAACTCATTCAGGGTCAGGGAGAGTTCAGTCAGTCAGGATTTGGGTCTCGTTGCTCTCTAGCGACCCCTCCTGGCTGATCGGATGCTTGCGGCCTGCTTGCAGAAGCTGTGCGTGAAGTGTGTCCCTCCAACTCGTGTCTGTGCAAGCTGAGCTTGGGGGTTGCATTGTGAAAAGACGCAGCTGATGACATCACAAGATTTGGACGAGAGTGATTTTTTATTTAGACTTTCCTGCATCCGCTGTGGAGATTGCAACATGTACATGATTGAGCATTCCAAATTAGGGATAAAATGGCGTGAAAGATATAAAAAAATGTAATGTAAAAAATGTAAATGTTTAAGCCACACTGCAAAAAAAGTTGATCTCAACAAGTATTTTAGTCTTATATTTAGACTTAAAATCTTATTTCTATGACTGCTGAATAATAACTCTTGCCAATGAGGCGAGACAGTTTGACTCATTTCAAGAAAATTTCAAGGGTAAGAAAATTTCACTTGTCAAGCAAGCCTTAACTTAAGCTAGTATTTTCTACTTGAGAAAAAAAAGAAAAAGATTTTAAGTCTGAAACACAATGTTAAGTCGGACGTATTTTGCAGTGTACATAAGTGAAAATGTGAATCGTGATGTGAATGTGTGAATGTAAAGGCCGATCTGTGTGTTTTTATGCACGCGTGACCGGGGGCATGTGTAATTCGCCGTGGCGCCTAGCTTCGCCGTGTTTACGTGTCCGTCTACGTCTCAGCGCGGCGTTAATGTAGCGTGCCGTCCTGCGTCCCGCAGACAATCCTCCTGCTTCCTGTCCGTCTCCCCTCGGTATCTGTCTGCGCTTAATGTGCCGTAGAGCCAAAATGGCTTCCATTTACTCGCTACCCCCTCCCCCTCCCCCTGGCTCAGAGTTCATCGTGTCCCCGTTCCCTCCGCAGCCCCCCGCTGTCGGACGCCACCCGCTACCGGTATAATTCGGACAAGAGCGAGCTGACCATTCCCTCGGTGGTCCGGAGTGACTTCGGCGAGTACACGTGCGTCGCCAAAAACAAGATCGGAGAGACCCGGGCCAGCTTCACGCTCGACGTCACGGGTACAGCTCTTTGGGGAAAAGTCCCTTTATTTTATTTTTATTTGTGCGAAAGGTTTTTCTTAGTATTTTTGGGGGGTTTTTTTGCAAATGATTTCTCAAACATTTGTTATTCATTTTCCTTAAAGAGTTTACCAAACCAGGTTAAAAGTCATAAAACTCACTGTCTGACACATACTTGGTAACACCAAGTATGTGGTGATTGCAGTTATTACATATTTATATTGGACCGAATATCCGAATAGCCTGCAGTGGGAGTACAGCAAAGGCACGAACCATTGAGGTAATGAAGGCCAGGGAAGCCCAGATGTATTTGTGTGGTTCTGGCCTTTAAGCACAAGCCCACTTCAAAGGTAAAGCGACAGTGTTTCTCAGTGTTTACACTGTTAACCTTCACATGCACTGTCGAGGTTCATCGAATTCTGCTGTACACTGCTGCCTGTGAAACCGACACGTCCTGTTTTAAATTTAAATAAATAAGACTATAGCATCGCTAATGAGGCTAAGGTCTGTATTCTGTAAGGCTTGCGATGGAAAGTCCCCATTTCAAATTGTCTGTTTTGTTTGTTTAATGGAGTAAAAAGCAAAATATGTATTTTGAATTTGTGTATGTATTACAGCCCAATGTTTTCACTCACAATAGACAGCCACTCAGGAGAAGCTGTGCAAGTAGACATTTACACACGAATGGTCCTCCATCAAAACATCTTTTAGGTACACAGGGCCAAGTGCAGTGTTGCTTAGCTGGAGGTTTAACCACAGGTTTCAACCTTGAGACAGCAGAACTGCGTCACAACTGGAAGAGCTAATCCTTATTTCCACAGCTTTGGAGAGCTGTTCCAGTTGTGATGCAGTTCTGTGGTCTAGAGGTTTAAACTTGAGACTTAAACTCCAGCTAAGCACACTATAATTGACCCAGAGCATTGAGGGGCCCTGCTGCACTATTTAGTTAGAATGAAGATGTGTCTACATATTTAGCATAAATGTACAATACGTCTCCTTCACATATTGTTCATTAACAGAACGTGAAAAATATTTGCCCCACTTTAAAAAAAAGTTGACCCCTCAACCCCCCTCCCCCCCCACCCCCTTCCCAAAGGAAGTAGCTGAAGAACGCTGTTCTTGTTAGTTTTATCTTTTTTTGGAGGGTGTTGGCCACAGACCAATCACAATGCAGCATTTCCGGGATCCATCTTTCTTCTTCTATTCTTCAGTGCATCCGGCAGTGTCCCTGAGCAAGGCTTCCCTGGAGGTGGAGCCTGGGAAGACTGCCTCCGTGACGTGCGAAGTCTCCGGACACCCCCCTCCCAGAGTTCACTGGGTTCGGAAAGGCACCAACGTGGAACTGGTGAGACAAACTCCCCTTTCTCTGCATTTTCGGCTGAGAGTAGGAAAAAAGAGAAAAACTAGAAATTATCGGAAGCTTTTGGTCATAGTTATTGCTGCTAAAGCTGGTGTGTCCGATTACAAAGTGTACTGCTTCACATGGGAGACATGGGTGTTTGATAACATTTTTAAATAAATAAATGATAGAATAATTTTAAAAATGTGTTTTATGTTAAGTCAGGTTCCCTTTGTCTAATATTAAATTTTGTCTAAAGATCTGAAACCACTCAGTGTGACAAATATGCAGTACTAGAGGAAATCGGGAAGGAAATATTTTTTCATGTAAATATTTTTTCATGGCACTCTATACAAAGAAACACAGCCACTTTACGCTGGACACATTTTCCCTTGTGTTTTGTGAGGTTGATTTTTTTGTTTGTTTAATAAACCATGTAAAACCGACAACCTTGGAGTCAATGGATGAATGTTGGAATGTGCGCAGAAGAACCTACTCCCGCATCTGTAGTGGGTGGCTTAGTGGATCAATTAGAAAGCCCCTACAAAATAAAATGCAATAACAGAGTTGTGTTTCATTAACTTATTCTCTTCAAGTTTGGCTTCAACGGATTAGTTTTTTTTCCGGGACTCATATAGAATTAGACATGGGCGCGTCTGTCTCCATGCCTTTGCCTGGTTACTGTTGCCGGGCAACTCCCGCTTCGTGCTCCTCGTGCGTGCGGGCCGGCGGGGCGAGCGTCCCCTGTGTGACCCCCTGTGTGTGTGTGTTCAGACCCCCAGCAGTGCCCGAGCCAAGGCCAAGGGCCCCACCCTGGAGTTTGAGGCAGTGCAGCCCGTGGACGGAGGCCTGTACACCTGCGTGGGCCTCAGTGACGTTGGGAACGACACCGTGGACTTCAGCTTGGAGAGTAAGACTGACCTCCCTCCTTCCCCCCTTTCTCTCTCTCTCTCTTTCTCTCCCTCACTCTCTCGGTACTGTCTGGCTAAGTGCGGATAACGGGCCAAATAAAATCGTCCCATTATACAGACCCATGCCTGTCAACATCAATAATGACATCTCACAACACTGGCCCTTTAATAATTACCACTGTTCATGTCACATACCACAGCCTACTATAGCACTGTCCCAATAAGAGCTGTCAATCACATGTAGGACAGAGTCACATACTGCAAGCCATTGACTTGGTGTGTGATTTGCATGCTAAGCACCAACGTGCTGCTCTATGGAGTGTGTGTTTGTCCGGCACTTGTCCTGTAGTTAATTTTCAAATACTGTGACTTTAACATAGCCTCAATGAGGAGACTTTAACGTGTATGAACTTATCACATTGACCCGCTGAGCACATTTCCTGAGAATAGTCCTAATGGCTTTGACGAAACAGAAGAAGGAGTAGAAAAAAAAAACAGACATGTTTGAAATTCGCGTAGCGGACGACCTTGTTTAAGGTCACGTGCGTAGCGGGCAGCTGATGATCCTCCAGGGCCACT
The DNA here is from genome assembly GCF_013347855.1 of Anguilla anguilla. Classification (NCBI taxonomy): domain Eukaryota; kingdom Metazoa; phylum Chordata; class Actinopteri; order Anguilliformes; family Anguillidae; genus Anguilla; species Anguilla anguilla. The sequence continues at coordinate 82,477,090 of NC_049201.1, read as the reverse complement.
TTCGGAACACGCCCGGTTTAAATGGCGGAACTGATAACAGAGCACAACCCTATCAGAGCACTTAGGGCTGAACTCTCGGCCTCGTAAGGTCCAGTTCATGAAGTGAAGGACACGACTGCTATATTCAGTACATCACTGAATGTTGAACAAGCGTTGAGTCATAAAAGAATCTGGTACATATTTTCCTTTGTTGAATTTGGCCAGATCAGGGTTGTAAACATGTGCATAAATGTTTATTTTATTGTTTGATGGATGTTAAGAATGTATGTTTTCGATTCCTTTAAATTTTTTATTAGTTTTCATACTCTTAAAAAACATGATGTTTTGTGCTTACATATTTTTCTCACTCATCCCCTCTGTTTTTTCTCCTTCCTTCCTTCTCTGTGCTATCCTCTTCCTCCCTGCCTCCTTTTCTACCTCACCTGTCCCTCTCCCTCTTTCCCTCTATCATGTCATCTCCTTTTTCTCTCCTTCTTTCTCACTTCCATTTATGCTTCTCTCATCGTTCCCTTTCTCATTTACTCTTCCTCCGTCCCCTTTTCCTCTCCTGTCATCATTCCCTCATACTCTCTCTCTCTCTCTCCCTCTGCCTTTCTCTCTCCCCCTTTCTCCTCATCTCCCTCCATCCACCCCCCTTCCCCTCCCCCCCCCCGTCTTCTCGCTCCCCGTTCCTCTCCGTGCTCCAGCCTGGCCGGGAGCTCCGTCCCAAATTGGGGTGATCCCCGGGCCCGCCTCAGCTCGCCTCTCCCTGGACGCCCCCCCAGTCAACGGGGGGACCCCCATCACCCAGTACGTCCTGGAGTGGAGGAAGGAGAACGAGGGAAACCGGAGCCGGAGAGTGGTCCAGTCCGCCGGTAAAGATGCCATCCCAGCGCTGCTTCCGTAACTCAGCCATGTTGTGCACTGGAAGGCGGAAGAAGCTCACGCCTTCTAATCTTAATCCGTCTCAGTGCGTTTCGTATTATTGCGTCTGCATTTCTGAACGTGGGTTTAATTATGTTTTGAATGACTTTTTATCCTATGTATTGTCAGTTAAAACTAGAAAATAAATAGGACACCATTATTATTATTATTATTATTATTATTATTTTGCAACTTGTGTAAACAATCATCCAGTGTTTGCTGTCCTAATAAATAAAGAAAAAGCGTATTTTTCTGAAGGATGTGCTGAAAGATGCCGTGTGATGTAAGTGGCAGCGTGTGTTCCTGACTCACCTGTTCTGCATCCTGTTCCCAGAACCCCTGGTCCTGCCCGCCCTGGAGCCCTACACCTCCTACCTGGTCCGCCTCGCCGCCACAAACCGCCTGGGACAGGGGGGGTTCTCCAGCGAGCACGCCGTCCGAACCCTGGCCAAGCGTGAGTGTCACGTGGAATTAATCCCCCCCCCCCCCCCTTTTTTTTTTTTGTTCTGTTATTATCTGCGACAAAGACTTAAAAATAACTAATTAAATTTTTTTTTTTGATCAGTTGTTTTTGTACTGGGTATTGTAGCAGGAAATGTACATTTTGAGAGTACAGTACATCATTCTTTCTGCTACTCTTCTGTTTTGTTCCTTGGAGATCTGAGACTGTGCTTGGGTGGGGTTGAATGAAACTTCTCTGAATTTCCTCTCATGTTAATAGTTATAGCATTTTTATGAAATTCATCATCTCTTAAACTGTGCAGCTGTTGTATGTTCATGGGGAGGATCAGTGTGTCCCCTTACGGAAAAAAATCTAATTTCCCCCCGTGAATATAACCTTTTCACATGCGAGTTAAAATATTCTCATGTGAAAAGAAAATCTCACATGTGAACTGGACGTTTTCACATGTAATTGGCTTCTTTTCATATGTGAATGAAAATGTCCACATGTGTAAAGAAAAGAGGTCACATGAAGACGTGAAATTTGTATCATCATATCTGAATTACAAATATTCACATGTGATTGGCTTTTTTCACATGCGAACTCAGTTCAGACATGTGAAAACCCAACATTTGTCACGTGTGAAATTTGCATTGTCACATGGGAATTCCACACTTTCAAATGTGAACTTCAATTTTCACATGTGAAAACAAAACATGTGCGTTAAAATAAAAGGCATAGGTTACTTTTTCCTCTCCTCTTGTAAATAGGATTATTTTTGTCATTCACATGTGTACTCTTCACATGTTGGGTGTTCACATGTGATTTTCACATGTGGTTTTTTTCTTGACGGTTGTCATTATTCCTGCCTCTGTAAGCCCCTCATTACTTTGCTTTAGTTCATTATGAAGAAATGCTCATTTGTATTCAATATTTGTCAGATGATATGCATTGTCACATTCAGACTACACCGATGAATGAAATGTCATCTCATGAGTTGTGGTAGGCTGTGATTGACATGTATTATCTTTCGTTTTTTTTTTTTTTTTTTTTTTTGATGTATGAATTTCTGTAAAAATCATCCATTATCACATCACCACGCACATGACATCACCTGCTCGCCGATGACATCATCCACCATCCATCACTTGCCCCTCCCATCCTCTGCCCTCGCGATGACCTCGCCGCCATTGCGTCATTCCATTGGCTCCTGCAGAAGGTAAACTGGGGGCATTGTGGGAACTGGGCAGAGCAGTTCTTTCAGACAAGAGATCGTTGTCACAGCAGGAATGCATGAAATACCAGTAACAACATATATGCGGAAGTGCTATTCACAAATACGCACAGCTTACGCAACGGGCATTTTAGCACTAGACGCACAGGAAGTTGACTAGGTCATCTACAGTATGTTGCCATTTGTAGCTTCAGGTTTAGATGCAGTGCACCTGTAACAGCTGTGTAACTGTTCTTAGCGGATGTCATGTCCGTAGCAGCAGAATAACATGCTCCTGTAGCCGTCCTGTTGTTTCCATGGAATCACGCATGCCTGTAGCAGCCCTGTATGTGTTGCGCAATAATTTGTAGCTGTGGCAGTTCAGGTTCCGCTGAGCGGCGTCAGTGAAGTAAAGATGCATACGCGGCGCACAACGTTCTTGCAAGGTTACGGAAAGCGTTGTGTGAAGGTTATGAGCCTGCTGGGAGGTCGAGCGTTATTCCCCGACTCTCATTCGCTGGTGCCTCTGTCCCTCCAGGGGAGCCAGACAGCCCCGTGCTGATGGACAGCGAGGTCCAGGTGGAGAAGAACTCGGTCTCCGTTCCCATCATGCAGCAGGACAACGGCAGCGAGCCCGTCATCCACTACGTCGTACGCTACAGGCCCGTGAGTCTTTAGGAAACAGAACGACCTGTTCCAGTGATCCAGCGCCTCAGCACTGTCCGATCGGCCATTATCCGGCCCAGCTCAGCTTATCAGAGACAACGTCGGCAGTCTGTACTACACTGAAAAAAAATGTTTCGTGGCAAAACCTAAAAATCTTTACATTTAATTTTATGGCCAATTTGTTATACCTGTATTTTTTTTTTTTTCTTAGGTTTCATTCAAATTAACCTAAAAATTTTCAGTTGAGAAAACCTGATTTGCGTAAATTAAAGCCACAATACGACACAAAAGAAACAAATTACAGTAAAAATTCCATCTTTATCCATGAAACATTTTTTTCTGTGTATAGTATAGTATCGTGACCCCCCCTCTCAGCTGATCAATCTGGGCCCTCCTCCACCCAGCACTCACCAAAATAGGGGCGATATAGCTCAGGAGGTAAGACCGATTGTCTGGCAGTCAGAGGGTTGCCGGTTCAAACCCCGCCCTGGGCATGTCGAAGTGGCCTTGAGCAAGACACCTAACCCCTAACCCCTAACTGCTCTGGCGAATGAGAGGCATCAATTGTAAAGTGCTTTGGATAAAAGCGCTATATAAATGCAGTCCATTTACCATTTACCAATCAGAGCTCTCCCCCACTCACCACTCACCAATCAGGATTGTCCTTTTCTGGTCCACAGGACATGGAGGACGAGGCGTGGAAGGAGATAGAGCTCCCGGCCAACGCCACGGCGATCGATCTCGAAGGACTGCAGTACAACACCAGCTACCACCTGGAGGTCCGGGCCATCAACCCCATGGGGTCCTCCCGCTCCGCCCACTTCAGCTTTTGGGTGCCTCAGGCCAGCGCTGGTATGTGGAATAAATGCAGGGTGTTGGGGGGGGGGGGGGGGGGGGGGGGGGGACTCCTTGCCTGACACGTGCCAGAGCAGCAAGCACTTCCTGCATTGCTGACAGGGCATTTAGAATGCACAACCCGTTTCCAGCGGTTGGGTTCAGGGTCAAATTCAAGGTCAGATGCAAAGATCAAGATCAAATTCAAGGTCAATATGTTTTTACCGTTACCATCTAAAGTTGGTAGTTTCATGGACAAATAACCAGAACAACTCTGTTTCAGAGACAAATAAAGTTGATTCAGTCATGCAGCATTGAGAGGAAGCACGCAATGTGAGCGTTCGTCCCATCAGAACTACTGCAGATATAGTCTTACACAGTCACACCCGTAAATCGAAACACTGCAAACATACCGTTTATGAGTATGGCTGCGTCTGTGCTCTAGTTTGTTCACATGGCCATGCAACACAGAACATTCTCACACCCAATTATATTTTCTAAATTGAACACGACAGGAAGCTCGCCCTTGTGATTTTCATAAGCGAATCTGGACAGAATGTATGCGTCCTGATTTTACATGCAGAGAAAAGGCAAAGCAATCCTAGGTTCTTCCTCAGGTGGAATCTGTTCCAGTGCAGCTCACAGGATAAAAATGTTCCACGCATGCATGCATTTGATTACATACATGCAGATCATGGCAAAAAAAAAAAACTGCGTCAACAGAACAATGTAATAAAAAAACCCTGTATATAAATACCAACGTATGAATGTAAGAGGCGTCGGTCATACTCTTTTCTCATTGGTCAGCATGCTTCCTGCCAGCCAGCCTCAGTATCCACCTCTTGTCAGTCAATCATTCCTCTGTCCTTTCACTTTAAATCTTCACAGGAAAATCAACCGTGATGGAGTAATTTTACTGACGATAGCATACATGTGGTGCTGTTAAGAGATTATGATTTCATAATTACAGCTCCCCCCACCCCCCCCTCTCTCTCTCTCTCTCTTTCTCTCTGTCTCTCACTCCCTCTCTCTCACGCTCCTCTCCTCCAGTCCCAAAGACCGCGATGGGCAAAGGAGCGGTGATAGGCATCGTCATTTTGATCTTCCTGCTGTTGCTGGTTGCCGTGGACGCGACCTGTTGCTATGTCAACCGCTGCGGACTGCTGATGTATCTGGCTGTTAAGCTGCTGGGCGAAAAAGCGCCAGGGCTCAAGTCTGTAGAGGAAGGAGACGGCGACAACATTGTGTAAGAGCATGTCTGCTGACTGACAACACTGTGGGTCTGTGTGTGGGTCTGTGTGTGTGTGCGTGTGCGTGTGCGCGTGCACGTGCGTGCGCACGTGCGGGTGTCGTTTGTGTATGTGTGTGCATATGTGTGTGCACGCGTGCATGCGTGCTTGTGTGTGTGTTTGTGTGTGTGTGTGTGTGTGTGTTTGTGTGTGCGCATGTGTGTGTGTTTGCATGTGTGCGTGTGTGCTTGTGTGTGAATGTGTGGTTGTCTGTGCATGTGTGTGTGCGTGTGTGTGTGTGTATGAGAGCACCCTCCTCTGAGCCCTGCTGTGTGTGTGTGTGTATGTGTGTGTGAGAGCACCCTCCTCTGAGCCCTGCTGTGTGTGTGTGTGTGTGTGTGTGTGTGAGAGCACCCTCCTCTGAGCCCTGCTGTGTGTGTGTGTGTGTGTGTGTGTGTGTGTGTGAGAGCACCCTCCTCTGAGCCCTGCTGTGTGTGTCTTTTAATGCAGAGACGTGAAGTTGAATGGGTTAAGAGCTCAGAGAGGGAGCATCCCAAAACAGCAGCAGCAGCAGCAGAATGGGGCACAGAATGGGGTGCAGATGGAGGTCACGTGCGACAAAGCGCCCCTCACCAAATTCGAGTAGGTGCCCGGTCCCAGACGGGTGGAATCAGCTGACCTTCATCCCAGGACAGCTGAATTCCACAAAAAATGGCAGAGAGAGGTGCCCCGGAAAGTCTGTGCGGTTCTAGTTCTAGAGTCACTGTTAAAATGCAGGTTTGCCCCCTTTCTGTTTGGGGAGAGAAATGGCAGAGACAAGCCGTTCATAAACCTGGTCTTCATTCTCAAGAGTATCCGTCTTACTTTCACAGCGTTCAGCACAGCAACCAGCCAACGGCGCTCACGTCCACCATAATTTTCCATACAAAAGTTTGTTTATTAACTTTACCAAAATAAAAGGAAAAACAACTGGTACTGTGGAGCGTTATTAGGAGCCCCCCCCCCCCCTCCATTCGTCACCAGGACAATGACAGTTGGCTCACCCCTTCACTTTGGTGACGGCAGAGCCCAAACTCAAACCGGTAGGCATTTGGCTATAGTGAACAGCCGTGCCCCCCCTGCATCGCTGTCTGAGGCATCAGAAGCCCTTCATCTTGCCTTCTACCTTGTGTACAGTTCTCTGTTGTAGATACTGTATGCCTGTGTGACACACTCTGAATAGGTGTTCCCATAGAGTGGTCTTGTCTGTTACGGTGGTTATTCACAGAATTTTTACCACAGAATTTTACCTCAGTGAATCAAAACAGCAAACCGAAGGCCGTCTGGGTAGTGTAGAGGTATAAGCACTGGCCAACCACCGCAGAGACGCGGCGGCGGTACCTCCGGCTTGGTCAGACGTTCCTACGAACACAGTTGGCGGTGTTTGCGGGTGGGAAGCCAGTGAGAGTACGAGTCCTGATCGTTGCATTAGCGACTCCTACTGGTTGGTCGGGGTTAGGGTTGTTCAGCAGGGAGGGGATCTGGGGGAGACAGCGTGAACCTCCGCACGCGTTACGCTCTCCCAGTGAAACTCCTCGCTGGGCCGTTGCCGAAAAAAACGCGTTGCCTCATCCTGCCATTTTTTGACACCCAATTTTGCGACTCTCTCGTGGCTCTCTCTCTTTGATGGCGCAAAAAAAAAAAAAAAAAAAACAGGAATGGCGTCCTGCACTCTGCTTTATGCGCGTAAGCAATCCGCGCCCCCCTGCAACGGTTTCTATCGGGCCTAAAGGTTCCTCTTTTTAAAATGCTGCTTCCCCTTCAGGAAAGCCTCGCCAGCCTCTGACCCAGCCACGGAGGACAGGAAGTGACATCACCAGATCACGACGCCCCCAAAAACACTGGTCCGGTAGGAAGAAGAGGCTGACCACATCCGGGATTAAAGGGGGGGGGGGGGAAGGCGACGTTCTATTTTGCGATTACAGGGAGCGACTGCGGTGCAAATCGGGGAGAGTGAACCGCGTCTCTGTGTAAAAGCAGAGTGGGGGGAGGACGGAGAGGAGAAACGGGTCTGGCTGGTGTCACAGATAGTTGGCACTTGGTTGATGTGCACCCGTTAAAGATCGACACCGAATGATTTAGGGGTGAATGAGGTGTAGCACCACCTCTTTGGACGAGCAGGGTTGACATGGCACCTTGTAATGCGTGTGTGTGTGTGTGTGTGTGTGTAAATACTGATAGTTTTTGGTAGAGTTAATACAGTATGTGTCACTATCCGTAATTTAAAAACATAAGATACTCATTTGGTTTTGCTTTTAAGATATCCAGTCGATCCTCTGTATAAAGATCCTTTTAGGCAGCTAAATGTTGTCCTTCAGCAATAGACTGAAACATTCATCAGCATTCTTGTATTTTACCAAAGTATTTTTGCATTATATATTTTTCTTCAGTATTTCTACATCAAAATACAACATTCACAATCCAGTGTCTTGGTCATGAGGAAAATGTGTACAGATGAGAATGTGAGGCTGTGGATTTTTTAAATTTTATTTTATTTTTTGTTTGTTCTGTATATTTTATGTATATACACACTATTTACGAATTCAAATTTTGTTGTACAAAATTAATGGAAATAAATGGAAGTTTGGAACTACAGTGAATTTTAAATGTTTTTCGAAACTTTAATCTATTTGCATTCATGCTTTCTCAGTTGTGTCGTTTCTTTGAAATGTCCAGAATACACTGATATCAAAAGATATCAATTATCAGTCAAACTGCCAAATTTGCTGATAGGCAGAGCAAACTGTTGGATCAACCTTCATCAAAATGTATAACTCACAACCAGATGAATCTTAAGAAATTCATTAAGTTACAACAAATATTCACGTCAAATCTAAAGACGCGGTACAACTACCTTAACACGATTAACAAAGGTTACAGGCATGGACAGTCACACAAGAAATGAATGAAAGAAAATAACCAAATCACACCGTGTTTGTCCCAGAGTAATCTAAGGATGTGCCAAAATTCAAAAACCTGAAGACAAGCAGAATATTCCAAAAAACCAGATATGAAATGTAGAACGCCAGACCTAAATGTAGAACTCATTTACTTTTACACATTACTGAAGAGTTGTGGCACACACTAACATGATTTAAGTTGGAGCCCTGACCGAAGATTCCGAATGGAGGCGCATCATTGGCTAAGAGGTGGGCCAATGAGGAAAGAAAGTATATAAGCTGAGAGAAAGGCTGAGAATATTCAGTTTTTATCCAGGAAGTGCCTCAGAATGATGATGTGACTTTGGAAAATGATATACTGTACCTCGGTACACTATCATAACTAAATAAATAAAAAGTGTAATTTTTTCCCCATTTTTGTTTTTCCTCATGAATGCGTTTTGTTGAGAGGACATTCTCAAAGCACCAGATTTATTAATCTCCTCATTTGTAAGCAAATGCTGTATATATTTTTTTCATTTTGTATTGCTTTAGTAAATGTCCAGCTGTACAAATGGATGGTATGCAAAAACATAATCGGTGGATAAACAGCCTCTGCTAGATGTCTGAATGTAACGTAATGATCAATTATCACTGATGCTGTGATGTGTGTCCTTGAAAAACTTTGTTGCAACTATATTTATATTTTAGTTATAAACCTTGAAGTAGTCCGGGTGTCCTCGATCTAACAACTCTGTGTGCACGTGTGGAAATTAGAAAGTTTTAGCATGATCTTGTCATATTTTCTTGAAAGTTTGCAAAGTAATTTCACCCATCCTGGATACTGTTCAAGCAATTTAAGACATGATTTTGATGCTGGCAAAGGAACCTGTTTATTTAGTTTCATCAGTACATGTTTTGTTGTGATATAGCCATTTTTTAAACGATTACAGAACAATAGCAGTGTTAAGAGAGATTGGATCAGTCATACAGCAAGGCCTAACATTCATTTTCATTTAGTAGCCCACAAGATCTCTCCTAAGAACACATTTTAGAGGCTCCATCGTTATTTTACTGCTTCAGGTGAAAGGGAAAGAGACTGCAGAAGTAGGCGGGGTGGGAGGAGGGGGGATTTGGGCTGAGGTGGTTGGGGGGGGGGGTGCTGGGGGGGAGGTGGGGATGGGGGGGATGGGGGGTGGTGCTGGGTGTGATGGGGGGGCTCGGGGGAAGGGGGCTGGGGGGGATGAGGGGCGGGGCTGGGGGTGAAGGGGAGGTGTGTGGGGGGCTGGGGGTGAAGGGGAGGTGTGTGAGGGGATGGGGATGACGGGGGGGGCTGGGGGTGATGGGGGGGGGGGGGGGTCGATCAGTTTAAGGGAGCCAGTTTTGAACGAAAACCCGGCCCAGTTGCGCCACCGCTTGCTTGGTGATGGACAGGCGGCCCCACGCGGCCCTCTGGGCCTGGGTGCGGTGGGGGGCGCAGAGCCCCAAAACGCGGTCCAGCAGGCCGTTGGGCACCGTCACCGAGAGGTCCCCGCCGGCGCTCACCGACACCGTCGCGCCCTCGCCCCCGCGGTACTGCACGCTCACGGCCCCGCCCGCCTCGGACACCGACAGCGTCCCGTTCGGCGATTGCCACGGCAACGGCACCGGCTCGTTGTTCACCTGGACGACAGTCGATTGAGAACAAGATTCAGCCGGTGGGAATCGGCCATTCCCCATGCAAATATAATACAATGTACCGTAATATAATGGTAAACATGTAGACTTCACCTAAATGTAGTTATACAGTCCACAGCAGGGTGATATATTGCAATATCTCAAAGCAGCAGTAATTTGTATGGTTGCCAATATACTGTTACACTGTATATATGCAATATATTGGTAATATACTGTATATTCAATTTTATTCAATTTCTGCAAGCGATTGACTGCTGGATTATATGCACACACACACACTCTCGCACAAACACATGCGTACATTTCTACACACAATCATCACATGAAACGTGAGGCGCCTCGCAAATGCATAAGCGCGAGTAAACAAGCACACAGCGTGAGGCATTTTCAGACCTTAGGCCTGCGAAAGGCCCTCTCATCACTCACCCAAACCAAACTGTGGGGCAGCACGATGACCTTGGTGCCACCGAACGCAGCCAGGACGCCCGCCAGGCTCGGCCCGTCCCTGGTGAGGGCGAAGTTCGCCCCCACCTGCAGACTCTCCGAGCTGGGATCCAAGCATTCGGACTGGACCAGCTGGTAGTGCCCCTTCCCCTGGACGGGCGTGAAACAGGACAGGCCGATATTTAGCATGTTTACCTAGGCAAGCGAGCCTTGCGCTGGCACGCCGTCGGCTAACCCAAGCTAGGGAAGTCCCTGGAAGTCAGCCCGTACTGCTCGTGCTCAGGGCTGCACGCTGGAGCTCTGGTGAAACTGAATGGGGTTAATATCGGCCTTTCGAAGGCAAAATGAAACTTCCCCCCGACGATGTTCTGAAACTCGATTAACGATCGCTACGTTTCGTAAGAAAGAAAACCAGATTGCAAAAATGCGCAACACGTAATAAAATATGCACATTTTAATAAATATTTTCCCAGGATTTTTGGACCAAAACGACCATTGTTTCACAAACTGCCTCGCCTAATGACATTTAAGATTGACCTATGACCTATGTTTTCTCTGGTAGTTAAATCTAGGTATTTTTCTACATTTAATTCAATGTGCAGTAGAGGCTGTTTCCCATTATTTTCTAGGCTTCACCGCCTGGCCCCTCCTACCCTCTCCAGTCCCTATGTGCACTCTATGGTCTGGCCCCTCCTACCCTCTGCAGTCCCTATGTGCACTCTATGGTCTGGCCCCTCCTACCCTCTCCAGTCCCTATGTGCACTCTATGGTCTGGCCCCTCCTACCCTCTCCAGTCCCTATGTGCACTCTATGGTCTGGCCCCTCCTACCCTCTCCAGTCCCTATGTACACTCCATGGTCTGGCCCCTCCTACCCTCTCCAGTCCCTATTTACACTCTATGCCCTGAAGGCATTGTGGTAAGCTCTGATTGGCTGGAAAAAGAGACTAGGGGGCAGACAAGGTTCTGAAGTGTCTTTCTGCAAAAGTTTTATCGCAAAAAAAAAAAAGAAATAAAAAATGAAACACTAGATTTTCTAGTATTCTGTTGCGATAAAGCAGTCAAGTCATTGGAGTAAAAACAAAAATAAACCTCTAAAACAGAAAGCAATTATTAATTTTTTTTGGTCTGTCATAAAATCGTTCCCCCGGCTTCATCCTACCCAGAATCTGAGCTTCTGCCCATCGAAGGCGGTGACCCAGGACCCGTTGGTCAGGGTGCAGGTGCTCTCGGTGGGCCGGCACCCCAGGAAGCCGCCGTTGATGGCGCACTCGGTCTTGGCGGGGCACGCGGTGCCTTCACACGCCAGCGTGTCGCGCGAGTGGCAGGTGCACTTCTGCGAACACTGGCTGACGTACACCGTCTCTCCACTCTGGTAAGGGGAAACCACAAACCGAATTCATTCATCATCATCAACAACAACAACAACAACAAAACACTGAACAGGCAACGGATTGTATGGGCTTTTCTCCTTGGTGTTGTTGTACGGCACTATCCTTGTGTATTTTTTCCCCACTCAGTGAGATTTCATTGAGTCGAACAGGTGATTTGTACAGGTATTTTGTAACGCAGGGCGCTCTCCGTACCTTCAGGTACGTGCCATTGACGCTGCACCCGCAGCTGAGAAGCGGCACACACTGGTTTCCATCGGCAACGAAGCCCTCGTCGCACTGGCAGCCCTCCAAGCAGATGGCGGGGCAAATGCTCTGGCCGGAGAAGGCCATGCAGTTCCTGTCGCACGCGCGCGCACAGAGCTCGTAGTGACTGTGGACGGGGCACGCCGGGGCTGCTGCGTGGGAAATACACAAAACCCAGTTAGGCTACAGCACCGGGGATGAATTTGCACGCGGGCCGGAGGCGGGGGCGGCTCACCTCGATCTCCCAGGGGGCGTTCCTCTCCAGGACGAGCGCGAGGCCGAACATTTCGACTTCACGGCCTGCTCCGCCCCGAGTCCCGGAGGGGCCTTCACGCCCTGCGCCGCCCCGAGTCCCGGAGGGGCCTTCACGGCCTGTGCCGCCCCGAGTCCCGGAGGGGCCTTCACGGCCTGAGGGGCCTTCACGGCCTGCGCCGCCCCGAGTCTCGGAGGGACCTTCACGGCCTGCCCTGCCCCGAGTCTCGGAGGGGCCTTCACGGCCTGCTTTGCCCCGAGTCCCGGAGGGGCCTTCACGGCCTGCCCCGCCCCGAGTCCCGGAGGGACCTTCACGGCCTGCCGCGCCCCGAGTCCCGGAGGGGCCTTCACGGCCTGTACCGCCCCGAGTCCCGGAGGGACCTTCACGGCCTGCGCCGCCCCGAGTCTCGGAGGGACCTTCACGGCCTGCGCCGCCCCGAGTCTCGGAGGGACCTTCACGGCCTGCCCTGCCCCGAGTCCCGGAGGGGCCTTCACGGCCTGCTTTGCCCCGAGTCCCGGAGGGGCCTTCACGGCCTGCGCCGCCCCGAGTCCCGGAGGGACCTTCACGGCCTGCCGCGCCCCGAGTCCCGGAGAGGCCTCCAGAGCCGGCTCGAGCCCCGGAGAGGCCTCCAGAGCCGCCTCGAGCCCCGGAGAGGCCTCCAGAGCCGCCCCGAGCCCCGGAGGGTCCGCCTGCTCTGACCCTCGTTCCGCAGGGGCCACTTCCGCCTGCTAAACCCAAATTTCGGGCTTTGCTTGTGCCTCGAGCCCCTGGGGGGCCCCCGGAGCCGCCTCGAGCCCCAGGGGGGCCTCCGCATCCGCCTCGAGTCCCGGGGGGCCTCCGGAGCCGTCCAGAGTCCCGGAGAGGCCTCCAAAGCCGTACAGAGCCCCGGAGAGGACACCTGCTCCGTCTGTTGTCCCGCAGGGGCTGCCGCGGCCTGCTCTGGCCGCTGTTATGCAGGCTAAGCCACCTGCCTTGCCCCCTAGCGTTCGTGCTCCCCCTAGCGTTCGTGCTCCCCCTGGTGTTCGTGCTCCCCCTGGTGTTCGTGCTCCCCCTGGCGTTCGTGCTCCCCCTGGCGTTCGTGCTCCCCCTGGCGTTCGTGCTCCCCCTAGTGTTCTCGCGCCCCCCAGTGTCCGTTCTTCCCCTAGTGTTCTCGCTCCCCCTAGTCTCCACACCTTGCCCCCTAGTGTCCGTGCTTCCCCTAGTGTTTTCGCGCCCCCTAGTGTGTTCAAGCCATCACTGCCCCTACCCAATGCCCCGAGACCTCGCCCTATCCATGTTCCCCACCGTGTGTCTGCCTGTGCACCGGCCCCCTTGTCTAGTTGTCTGTCCGCCTGCCTGTTTGCCCGCATGTGTGTCAGCCAGTATGTTGGCCTGTTTGTCTGCCCCCCAGGCTGTCAGCCCTTCGGCCAATCTGTTCTCCCGCCTGTCTGCCTGTCTGTCGGTGTGTCAGTCTGCATGTTTTTTGTCATGTCTGCCCATTTGTCAGTCCGTGTGTCATAGTTCACCCCTCTCCTTCCCTCTCTGTCTGTCCCTTAGTGTGTCTGTTGGTCTTGCCATGTGTCTCCCCGCCTGCTTGTCCCTTTGTCTGTCCTTGTAGGTTTCCCAGTGTTCCTGTTCCGAGTCCTGTCCCCGTCCGAGTCCAGTCCGAGTCCTGTCCCCGTCCAGTCCCGAGTCCTGTTCCCGAGTCCTGTTCCCCCGTCCGAGTCCAGTCCCGAGTCCTGTTCCCCCGTCCTAGTCCAGTCCCGAGTCCTGTTCCGTTCTTGAGTCCCGTTCCAGTCCTGTGTCCAGTCCTGTTTCTGTCCTGAGTCCTGTCTCCAGCTCCCACCCTCTGTTCACTCCCTCCCCGGGTCGGCCTCCTGGGACGTCAGGAGCCGTCCCTTGGGGGGGGGGGGGTACTGTCATGGTTCTGTGTTTTCCTGTCTGTGTTTCCCTTGTTGGGCCGACAGATGGCGGCACTTCTGTTTTGTGTCCTGCTCCCCCCCTGTTAATTGTATGATTGTTTTCAATTGTCTCGTTATTCCATCATTGTTCCCACCTGTGTCTTGTTATCCCCTCCTTCTGGTTTGATTGTTTTTTGAGTTCACCTGTGTCTTGTTACCCCCTGTCTATTTAAGTTCTTTGTGCCCTTGACTCGGGTGCTGGTTCCTTGTGTTTGTTTCCTACACCGTATGTCCCTGCCTGTGTTTTGTTTGACCTGCCCTTATGCTCTGCCTGCCCGTGTTGTGCCCTGCCCGTGTTTGTGAGTTCCTCTTGTTTTCTGTTTTATTTAGATATTTTTTGAGTTTGTGTTTTTGCCCATCGTGCCCTTGTCTGTTCCCTGTTTGTTTGCCTTTTTTGTTAGTAAAATCTTTGTTAATTTTCCCTTTTTGAGTTTGTCTTTTGTTACAATAGAGCTGAAGATTGGAGTGCTTGGACACACTGTTTTCAACGATTATACGATTTTTACGTGCTGATGGCCACGAATATGTAGGCTACTGTAGCAATTCAGGCCTCGCGCACCTTACACGAGGATGCAACGACAGCGCCCAACCTGGGAATCAAATTTATGTTGAGTTACAAGCGCATTTCCCGATCCATTAAATTAGGCTAGCAATGACAGTTTCTGTTAGCAGCCTTTTTTGGCAAGCTATTAACAAGTAGGCTACTTAACTTGTGGCAGAATAACAAAAGATAGGCTAATGACCACGGCATTAGCATCCTGCTGCGTTCCACTCCACATTTCCGGCCTTTTCCCCTTTGACGCACACAGTTTGGCGATTCGTGGCGATTGTGTTCTTGGGTGGTAATGCGCGTAGTTCCCACACTGCCTCATATGTTTCATGATTTAAATAAAAAATGGAGAAAAAAAAACTAATTTGTAAAGAAATAAAATATTTAACCAGAGTGCTTTCTGGGTTTAAGAAATATTAACCTTTGCGTTGTCTTTTGTGTAAAAAATGTCATTTTCCTGTGTTTAACAGCAGTGGAAATCCCATTAAATTAAATTTTCTTCAGGATGACATTTGACTACTTTTTCTAGAGTAACTCTACCATTAAAAAAAGTGAAACATTGCCATTTTCTACATCTTTATACAAGTGATAGTCATCATCATGGAAAAACGATGGTCGTATGAGTCTGTTTTAACCTTGCAGATATGACATAATTTTTAATTTGTAATCAAAATCACGCACCACACATTTATTTCAGAAAAAAACGAGTGGCGTAGACTGAAGAAATAAAGTCTCTCAGGACAGTGAAAAAGATGAACAATTATTCACCAATTGTTTAATATAATGACAGGTTGTTTCTACATGAGAGCTATAGATTTCGAGTTTAACAGGGGGTCTGGGGGGGCAGGTATAAAATGGCTTCTTTTTTTGAAAAAAACAAAAAAGAAAATAATTTTTTTTAAATAAAAAAATACAGACAGCCTTATATAAAAAGTGTTCGTCAGGCTCTGTTTCCACAATGACTCCTAGAAGGAGCAGAACAGTGGCAGAGCATTTTGTCCAGGAGTGAACGTCACGTCTGCGTCCTTCTTGAATGACATGGATCTGTATATGAACTAAAAACATTACACTCTGACCACGCGCTCTCAGCGATGCATAAATAAAAAGGATTCATCTTTTTTTTTAATTAATAAATAAGACCTGTGAGTATGTGGGGCCCCACTCGAGATCATAAAAACGTGCCCCCAAAAGTATCAATAAAAATGATGATTTTTTTTTTTTTAACCACACGGAAGCTGCTTAACTACACCTGGGCACTAGGCGGTTGCCTATACGGCCGAATGAACGAACCGGCTCTGGAGAGAGGATTAGCCGCGTAACAAACTGAACTCGCAGAACTCGTACGCCTGCTAAACTGTTGGGCACTGTGAGATGTTCAGTTTAATTTATATCCCGGAAAATAATTTCAGGTTGGAGCTAGCCGCTTTCATTTTTGGCCACCTTGGCATCTTTTTAAGGTTACGCAGACTCCGTTTCCATGTCACCCTGTTTCAGAACGGCAGCCTTGCACACACGTTTCAGACCAACAGTTCCGTTTCAGGCGGGAAAAGAAGGAATTAACAAGGCTGCCACTTCTTTCTCTTCTCCTCCTCACTCCTTTCATTTAACTGATCCCGCTCGTTGTTTTCTGAGCAAGCCGAGCAATTTTGAGCCGTCGGCCCCTCGTTTTCAGCTTGAACGGCCGCTTTTTCACTCAAACTGATTCCTTTGTTTAACCCGGGGGCAGAAAGCCGTTGATCTCAATCATTAAACTCCCCTTGAATTCTTTCATGAAAAAAACAATGATTTAGTCTATTATTGCAACAGGATTAAAAATAAATATACAGGCTGTCATTCACTTCATACGTTTGCAGTTGATACATGATGTGTTGGTATATTTTGGTTAAAATATTCCCATTTAATAGAAATTCTGTCCAATTACAAGCCTGCAATTTGAATTCTTCCATCTCGTATACAGTGCACTTTCGCATTGTCAGCATCCCATTTAATGGGAATTCAGCAGAAATGTAACCCTCCGCAGACACAATGGATTCTCCTATCAGAGGAAATATATAATTCAACATTCCTGTTTTTTTTAAATGTATTCTTCTTTTTTTTTACATTTTATTTATTTTATTTTTTTTGTTCAGTGAAAAACTCCCATTCGAAAGTAAACTAATTTAGTTGAAGTTCAACTCCAAAAATAAATTGTTGATTTGTGAGTTCTATTAGTATTTTTTCTATTGTTAGTATTTTTCTGCTCATGATAAGGTTGAAGTTTACGTTTCGATATGAATTTCTCATGGTAGCTGGCACCCGTGCAAATTACCCCCACGATTTCCCCTTTGTTCCTGCTAATTTTCATATAAGCTATTCCCATTAATTATCGTGTATGCAATTCTTTCCACCCCTGAAAATTCTGTAACCTTAGTCGCATTAAATTTGATGCTTTTTAATTAGTTGGAGTACGCTTATTGGGAGAGAGAACTTCAACAATACTGCTATTTTTTCCCTAGTCTCTCGAGACACCGACTGTTCAATGACTAATTGTGTCTTTGCACGCAACTATCATCACAGGTGAGTCAAACAATAGATACTACATACTACACGTCATCAAGAGACCCCCCCCCCCCCCCCCACACACACACACCTTTTTCGTCATCATTGCAAAATATTTAATAATCGCACGATAAACTGCCAATAATGGCACTATCACGGTTTGCAAACCAATTTATTACTGTAAGTTTATTTTAAAGGGACAGAGAAGGGCAACTTCATAAATCACAGGCCTAAATGACTAGCCTCATTTTGGAACATATGTCCCTAGGCAGGTGGAAATAGTGAAAACTGATTTTGTTTTTATTTTATTTTAAAAAATGTATCCAAAATATCAGGACTTTTACAGAATTGGGATGGCAGGTATGCCATCCCGCCAAGTTACGCCTTGGCGGGGGCATGCCCCATACCTATACAGCACCAAGAGTTTTGGCACTTTTCAGGGTTCCCCACAGAAATAACCACAACAGCCACAGACACTCAGCCCTTAAAAACATTAAATTCTGCACATTCTGACCCCATTTCAATAGACAAAATTCATAAACAACTTCACATGTCCACACAATAAAGCCCCAAACTAAGGGGATTTTGCGTTTTCTCCTTCTTCTTCTTATTCTTATTTTTCCTGCCGCCTATCCCACTAACAACATGTCTCCCCATTGGACATTTCACTGACACCAGCCAAATCTGCACCTACACGACCCACTCAAAAACGCGCATACACACGCAAAAGACCCATACATTTTTATTCTGAAACATTTCCAGTTCAAACAGCTAGTCCGCCTGTGGCCTAGTGGGTAAGATTACAGTCTTGGGAACACGGGGTCTGAGGTTCAAGCCCAGTTAGGAACACGTTTCTTTAACCTGCTTCAACCCTCACTCATAATTGTCTACTAGACTACTTATCAATTATTGCTTTTGCACCATATCTACCCGCCGTTCACCGTTCAGTTATTAACCGGCTACAATATTGCTAAGCCATATGCATTATGACTTACCGTCTGTACGTTCAGTTATTAACCGGCTACAATATTGCTAAGCCATATGGATTCAACGGGAGCTCTTCTGTGCTTACTGGCCTGCGTTCTTTAAAACCACCGGCAGGTTTGCTAATGATATTTCACGCATTGCATAACTATGGCATGATGCTGCACTAACGAAATCACAGACTGGTAAACCTCCGGTTTGAGAATTGAATCCCGACTCGCCCTCAGGCAGATCATTTCCTCTTTTACACTAACGTTTTCTTACGCTTATATTTGCTTTACCAAAACTCACTCACGACCACCCATATGCATTTCATGACGGCAAAGGTATTCCTTTTATTAAAAAGTTACACCAGTTCACCACTGTGCCATTTCTACTAACTACATTTCTTCACTTGGCTACCGTACAAAACTTTCATATCAGCAAACGCCAGGTTTCTACATTCATGTTACCTCGCCCTGTTCTCTATCTAGCCACATAGGCGTACATTCTGCAACTCCGCAGTTTGAACAGCTACTCCGTCCGTGGACTAGTGGGTAAGGTTACAGGCTTGGGAGCACGGGGTCGTATGTTCAAGCCCAGTTAGGAACACTTTTCTTTAACTTGCTTCGACCCTCACTAATAATTGTCTACTACTTTTCAATTATTGCTTTTGCACCATATCTACCCGCCGTTCACCGTTCAGTTATTAACCGGCTACAATATTGCTAAGACATATGCATTATGACTTACCGTCTGTACGTTCAGTTATTGACCGGCTACAATATTGCTAAACCATATGGATTCAACGGGAGCTCTTCTGTGCTTACTGGCTTGTGTTCTTCTTTAAAACCACCGGCAGGTTCGCTAATGATATTTCACGCATTGCATAGCTATGGCATGGTGCTGCACTAACGAAGTCACAGACTGGTAAACCTCCGGTTTGAGAATTGAATCCCGACTCGCCCTCAGGCAGATTATTTCCTCTTTTACACTAACGTTTTCTTACGCTTATTTATATTTGCTTTACCAAAAGTCACTCACGGCCACCCATATGCATTTCATGACGCAAATGTATTCCTTTGATTAAAAAGTTACACCAGTTCACCACTGTGCCATTTCTACTAACTATATTTCTTCACTTGGCTACCGTACAAAACCTTCATATCAGCAAACGCCAGGTTTCTACATTCATGTTACCTCGCCCTGTTCTCTATCTAGCCACATAGACTACACACAATTACTACGTATGTACGTTCTGCAACTCCGCATTAAAACATTACATTTAAAATCATGATTCACTCATAAGTATAACTACTAGCACTCAACATGAGAGAAACACATTAGTGCAATAGATTGCACATGTTATTTGCCTGTAATGTATCTTTAATGGTGTAAATTAACATTTTACATTTTTAAAACATTACTTTCCCTTTTTTCTTTTTTAAAAATCAAAACAGAAACCATAAGACATTCATACATGGACATCCACAAAAGCCACGAAACAATAACACTCAAAAGGATAACCCAAAAAAACCAATTTGCAAATCAATAATACATATTTCAATAACACACAGAAACACATTAATTATTTTAAGAAATATAATAAATAGTATAAAAGGTACGTGCGCTCGGGAGTGGTGTGCAGAGCACGCGCCCCTCCTGGGGGGGGTGGACTATATGATAAGTTCTTTCCAGTGGTCCACCCCCCATTTCTCTCTCGCCAGGTCTTTGTTCTTCCGGAAGTCCACCAGAACGCCGTCCTGGAGGAGGTTTTGAATCCTCCTCCGGAGAGTGACCAGGTCCACAGTTGTTTTTTGGTAGACCTTGATGTTTCTTGTCTCCCACAGGACCTGCCGGACGGTGTTAATGATCCCCCACTGACGCTGGAGCTCCATGTTCTTGAGTCCCCCTCGGGGACCGTAGAGGACGCTCTCAGCCGTCAGGGAGGACATCGGCAGCAACCTGTTATGGGAGACAGAGGAAACAACAAGGCCCCAGACCCGCCTAGCCACGGTGCACTCCCAGAACAGATGGTAATTGTGTTCTGAGTCAGTAATGTCATTTAACCCTCCACTTCAACAACTAATGTTCAATACCGACTGTTATATATACCATTTGATAAGGAATATAAGCTCGCTCATGGTCACTCCATTTACTTCGCACTATACTCCGTGATCATGTCAACCTTCACCTACATGCCCATTCTGCTAAAAACATATTGTTTCAACTACGGAATTTCGTAATTTCATCTTAATTTCTCTCACACTGTTGTTATTCTCTCATATGCAAAGCCTGCTGGGACATATGCGTCTGCTCCTATTCTCCACTATCATGTTTTCCGGTTCTAGTTTAGCAAAACAGCGAAGAGGATTCCTACCTGCAGATAAGCCTATCAAAATGCCTTATAAACCTTACAAACACTCAAAGTGCATCTCCACGAAATAACAGACAACGGAGCAGGACAGAAGGATAAACCTTACAAACACTAAAAGTGCATCTCCACGAAATAACAGACAACGGAGCAGGACAGAAGGATACACAAGTTGCGACCTAGGGAGTTATAATTCTACGGGCTTGTTGATTCTCTTGTCAGTCAAGGCTCGTTGGATGGACGTCAAATCCGTGAGTACATACCATATTTCATCTGCGTTTCTGATGCGTTTACGCTTACGCCACTGCATCCTTTCTCACAGCCACTGTTTTACATATATAGCAAACCGAAACTGCTGAACGGTACACGCTCATCAGACTGTACAGATTCACACAACGATAGCCATAATCCACAACCGTTTCTTGCAGGGTCGCATTTCTCACTCTCATAATAAAACGCTTTTCAAAAAGAAATGATATCTCATAAAAAAACACGTTTTCAACGTACAAAAATGCCAAGTTACTCAAAAGTATTGATATCAAAATGACGCCAAGTTACGGTACTACAAACAATATAGGCTATCTTGCCTCACCGAAATGACATAAGATGTATTTCAAAGCAAAGCTACCCAATATTTCCTCAGTTCTTTCAAGTCACTTGGCCCTGTGTATAAGCATGCACTACATGGACAGGCCAAACATATGTGTGGATGGCTCTCTCACAATCAGGATTGATTGAATAGGCGTGTATATGTCCAATTTGTATTGGTATGCATGTATTTCGCTGGCCAGCCTTTCAGTTGCGTGAATGATAGTATGTTTCTTGGTATAAGTGTGTGTTCGTAAATGTGAATGTAACATGCTGCGAGGGAAATGTCCCCATGGGGATAAAGAAGTTGTCTATGTATGTATGTACAATATGTATTTTACATGCAGTATTTATTGTACGTAGGAAATATACAATAACTTGCACATGTACTCAAATTCAGTTCAGAAGCAAGTATAAACATGTTTTCTGGAGAAACATGCTTCCTGTAGTTACTCAGCAGCAGTTTTGTACATTAATTTCAATGTGTTCCATGAGGCAATTCGAAATATTTGAATCTTTGATCTGACACAAAATTTGCATGACATTGTAAAATGGTAAGATTACAAAACACAGGGCCAAGTGACTTGAAAGAACTGAGGAAATATTGGGTAGCTTTGCTTTGAAATACATCTTATGTCATTTCGGTGAGGCAAGATAGCCTATATTGTTTGTAGTACCGTAACTTGGCGTCATTTTGATATCAATACTTTTGAGTAACTTGGCATTTTTGTACGTTGAAAACGTGTTTTTTTATGAGATACGTTTTACTGCATCGAGTGAACGTGTTCTTCAATAGGAACAATGATCGTGCGATAAGAATATGGTCTTCCAAGTCCGGAGGGAGCTCCAGGATCCTTTCATCCGGTGCTCGTGGGGTGGGATTGCAGGGGGCGCGGTGGCGCCTGCGAGGGACGGGTATTTTTATTCATCTTTCCCGGTGATGGATTTGAACCGAAAACTTCAGGGGGAGGGAGGGGGATTTGCGGTGGACGTGCAAAGATTTTGGAGATTGTGGGGTTCCTGTCTACTCCACTTTCTGCCTATAAAACCGCCGTGAGCATGCCGTTACCCAGTTATCTCTTGAGGAAGTTTGTTCGCTACAGGTGTCACGGACTTAAACCATCGCATTGACGCTCCAATGGCTGGAGTACGACTAGCGTTTAACTTCGGTGTTTTATTATTGTTGCAGCTGCCGTTATCGGTTACAAGTTTGACAGGTAAATATAAACATTATTTCAATTTTTTTTTGTTCTGTATTACGATACTTTTTATTTAAGAATCAAATCAAAGGGGGTGGGGGTAATTTGAAAGCATTCGCTATTTAATTTTTGGCTGGACCGCAACAGCGGGGCCAGCCCTGTAAACGCAAAGAACTGAGGAAATATTGGGTAGCTTTGCTTTGAAATACATCTTATGTCATTTCGGTGAGGCAAGATAGCCTATATTGTTTGTAGTACCGTAACTTGGCGTCATTTTGATATCAATACTTTTGAGTAACTTGGCATTTTTGTACGTTGAAAACGTGTTTTTTTATGAGATATCATTTCTTTTTGAAAAGCGTTTTATTATGAGAGTGAGAAATGCGACCCTGCAAGAAACGGTTGTGGATTATGGCTATCGTTGTGTGAATCTGTACAGTCTGATGAGCGTGTACCGTTCAGCAGTTTTGGTTTGCTATATATGTAAAACAGTGGCTGTGAGAAAGGATGCAGTGGCGTAAGCGTAAACGCATCAGAAACGCAGATGAAATATGGTATGTACTCACGGATTTGACGTCCATCCAACGAGCCTTGACTGACAAGAGAATCAACAAGCCCGTAGAATTATAACTCCCTAGGTCGCAACTTGTGTATCCTTCTGTCCTGCTCCGTTGTCTATTATTTCGTGGAGATGCACTTTTAGTG
Organism: Anguilla anguilla; assembly: GCF_013347855.1. Classification (NCBI taxonomy): domain Eukaryota; kingdom Metazoa; phylum Chordata; class Actinopteri; order Anguilliformes; family Anguillidae; genus Anguilla; species Anguilla anguilla. The sequence continues at coordinate 82,454,019 of NC_049201.1, read as the reverse complement.
TTTGTAAGGTTTATCCTTCTGTCCTGCTCCGTTGTCTGTTATTTCGTGGAGATGCACTTTGAGTGTTTGTAAGGTTTATAAGGCATTTTGATAGGCTTATCTGCAGGTAGGAATCCTCTTCGCTGTTTTGCTAAACTAGAACCGGAAAACATGATAGTGGAGAATAGGAGCAGACGCATATGTCCCAGCAGGCTTTGCATATGAGAGAATAACAACAGTGTGAGAGAAATTAAGATGAAATTACGAAATTCCATAGTTGAAACAATATGTTTTTAGCAGAATGGGCATGTAGGTGAAGGTTGACATGATCACGGAGTATAGTGCGAAGTAAATGGAGTGACCATGAGCGAGCTTATATTCCTTATCAAATGGTATATATAACAGTCGGTATTGAACATTAGTTGTTGAAGTGGAGGGTTAAATGACATTACATTACAGGCAAATAACATGTGCAATCTATTGCACTAATGTGTTTCTCTCATGTTGAGTGCTAGTAGTTATACTTATGAGTGAATCATGATTTTAAATGTAATGTTTTAATGCGGAGTTGCAGAACGTACATACGTAGTAATTGTGTGTAGTCTATGTGGCTAGATAGAGAACAGGGCGAGGTAACATTAATGTAGAAACCTGGCGTTTGCTGATATGAAGGTTTTGTACGGTAGCCAAGTGAAGAAATATAGTTAGTAGAAATGGCACAGTGGTGAACTGGTGTAACTTTTTAATCAAAGGAATACATTTGCGTCATGATATGCATATGAGTGGCCGTGAGTGACTTTTGGTAAAGCAAATACAAATAAGCGTAAGAAAACGTTAGTGTAAAAAAGGAAATAATCTGCCTGAGGTCGAGTCGGGATTCAATCCTCAAACCGGAGGTTTACCAGTCTGTGACTTCGTTAGTGCAGCACCATGCCATAGCTATGCAATGCGTGAAATATCATTAGCGAACCTGCCGGTGGTTTTAAAGAAGTACACAAGCCAGTAAGCACAGAAGAGCTCCCGTTGAATCCATATGGCTTAGCAATATTGTAGCCGGTCAATAACTGAACGTACAGACGGTAAGTCATAATGCATATGTCTTAGCAATATTGTAGCCGGTTAATAACTGAACGGTGAACGGCGGGTAGATATGGTGCAAAAGCAATAATTGAAAAGTAGTAGGCTAGACAATTATTAGTGAGAGTCGAAGCAAGTTAAAGAAACGTGTTCCTAACTGGGCTTGAACATACGACCCCGTGTTCCCAAGCCTGTAACCTTACCCACTAGGCCACGGACGGAGTAGCTGTTCAAACTGCGGAGTTGCAGAATGTACGCCTATGTGGCTAGATAGAGAACAGGGCGAGGTAACATGAATGTAGAAACCTGGCGTTTGCTGATATGAAAGTTTTGTACGGTAGCCAAGTGAAGAAATGTAGTTAGTAGAAATGGCACAGTGGTGAACTGGTGTAACTTTTTAATAAAAGGAATACCTTTGCCGTCATGAAATGCATATGGGTGGTCGTGAGTGAGTTTTGGTAAAGCAAATATAAATAAGCGCAAGAAAACGTTAGTGTAAAAGAGGAAATGATCTGCCTGAGGGCGAGTCGGGATTCAATTCTCAAACCGGAGGTTTACCAGTCTGTGATTTCGTTAGTGCAGCATCATGCCATAGCTATGCAATGCGTGAAATATCATTAGCAAACCTGCCGGTGGTTTTAAAGAACGCAGGCCAGTAAGCACAGAAGAGCTCCCGTTGAATCCATATGGCTTAGCAATATTGTATCCGGTTAATAACTGAACGTACAGACGGTAAGTCATAATGCATATGGCTTAGCAATATTGTAGCCGGTTAATAACTGAACGGTGAACGGCGGGTAGATATGGTGCAAAAGCAATAATTGAAAAGTAGTAGACAATTATTAGTGAGGGTCGAAGCAAGTTAAAGAAACGTGTTCCTAACTGGGCTTGAACATACGACCCCGTGTTCCCAAGCCTGTAACCTTACCCACTAGGCCACGAACGGAATAGCTGTTCGAACTGTGGAGTTGCAGAATGTACGCCTATGTGGCTAGATAGAGAACAGGGCGTGGTAACATGAATGTAGAAACCTGGCGTTTGCTGATATGAAAGTTTTGTACGGTAGCCAAGTGAAGAAATGTAGTTAGTAGAAATGGCACAGTGGTGAACTGGTGTAACTTTTTAATAAAAGGAATACATTTGCCGTCATGAAATGCATATGGGTGGTCGTGAGTGAGTTTTGGTAAAGCAAATATAAGCGTAAGAAAACGTTAGTGTAAAAGAGGAAATGATCTGCCTGAGGGCGAGTCGGGATTCAATTCTCAAACCGGAGGTTTACCAGTCTGTGATTTCGTTAGTGCAGCACCATGCCATAGCTATGCAATGCGTGAAATATCATTAGCAAACCTGCCGGTGGTTTTAAAGAACGCAGGCCAGTAAGCACAGAAGAGCTCCCGTTGAATCCATATGGCTTAGCAATATTGTAGCCGGTTAATAACTGAACGTACAGACGGTAAGTCATAATGCATATGGCTTAGCAATATTGTAGCCGGTTAATAACTGAACGGTGAACGGCGGGTAGATATGGTGCAAAAGCAATAATTGATAAGTAGGCTAGTAGACAATTATTAGATGGATGGGGATGGGTCTATCGTTTGGTACTGATGTTTGGAATGTGAAATGTGAGAAGATTAAAGCAATGCTGTGGCTTTGGGAATGTCAAAGGTGGAAATGTCATCACTGTCAACTTGAATATTTATCTTTAATCCCATTGTAAAAAATATATTAAATGTTCATACTGATGATACTGGTATGATCGTGCATTGCTATTCTGTATTATTTATTTTAGTTGTATTATTTATCAGGGCATTGCGATAATGTCTTTATATTGTGTGATTATTGTGTGTTTAAAGCTCATGTCTGTGATGCCTGGTTAACCCTATTGCACAGGAATATGTACGCTAACGCCTCATAGACCAAACCAAAATACAGTCCTTTGGCTATGAGCTGAACATAATCTCTGTCCTGCTCTCTCTCTCTCTCTCTCTCTCTCTCTCTCTCCCCTTCTCTCTCTCTCCCTCCCTCCCTCTCTCTCTTTCTCTCTCTCCCCCTCCCTCCCTCCCTCCCTCCCTCCCTCTCGCTCTCTCTCTCTCTCTCTCTCACATTGAAGGCCAACTCCAGCCTCAATGCAGGAAGAACTAGGGTGTCATTCAGGAAAGCAGCCCTCTGCCAAAAACTAAGAACAAAGCCCCAGAGAGCCATTTATACTAAAATAAAGCTGATGTGCATGCATGCACACACATACACACATGCATGCGCACGCACACGCACACACACGCACACACACACATACACACACACACATGCACACACACACGCGCACACACACATGCACACACATACGTGCGCAGACACATACACACACACATACACACACATGCACACACACACAGGCACACACACATGCACACACACATACGCACGCACACGCACACGCACACACACGCACACATAGGCACGCACACGCACACACACACATACACACACACACACGTGCGCAGACACATGCACTCACACACACACACATGCACACACACACAGGCACACACACATGCACACACACATACACACGCAAACACAAGTGCGCAGACACATGCACACACACACACACATGGACACATGACTAGACTCATAATTTGTGATGGATCCATAATGGATGTTTTGTTTGTATTAAAACCTGGACCTTGTCTCTGATGAGCTTTCATCAATGTGCACAAATGCTGTATCAGTCCATCTCTTACTGATCCTTATCTGTCTGATATTATTATTTACTCTGGACAGGTTGAATATTAAAGTCAAAAATACATGCAATACTCTAGGAGGCTTCATTGTGCTCCCATGCATTTATGGAAAACATGTTAAGTTTGAGTTTTCTAGAGAGTGATGTCTGTTTTTCTCAACTATTTTTTGAGCATTCAGTACCCAATTACTAACAAATAGGCTTCAGTTGAGGACATTTTATTCCCTATTGAGAATTGAAGGGGGAATGAACCACGGAACACCAGCTGGTGCTTTGTTTATTAGCTGCAATAAAATTAAAATTAAAATACGCTCTCTTTTTGTGTTTACTTCCCAGCGGCTAAAGTTGAAATTATTTCCAATGCCCAAGACATAGAGGTGGGAATGAGACACCTGCTTCTCTGCACAGGTTTGTGCGCTTCCCTGAAATTCTCTTTGTGTGTGAAAGACAAAGCTCTTCCTGACACGAGGCTATGAATTCAACTGCAGTTTCTCTCTGGTATTCCAATGTTGATGTCTGTTTTTTGGCGCATTTATGTGAATACTTTTGCGCACAGTCCATTTTAAAACAATGAACTGACCAGACAGAGGTGACGACTGTGCGTGTGCCTGACGTGTCCGTGCGTGTGCTTGTGTGTGAACGTTTGTGTGTGCGGGTGACTTTGGACTCATCTCATACTGCGATAAAAAGAGAAACCAGTAACCATAATGCATGTTTGTTTGCATCGCCTGTGCCCTCTAGGGCAGCTCTGCGTATGCATATTACTTAACATACTGCATATTGTTTAGTTTGGCAGAGTGTGAGGCCTAGCACTGCAGCGTTTTCTCATTAAACGTTCAGACTGCATTGGCACTCTCAGCATAACACTTCCTTGTTTGCGGTTATCTGCTCTGCAGCTGGTGCCAATTGGAGGATGACGTGGCATAAGGACGGGGAGGATGTATACGAGGACCAGGTAGTGGTGGAAAACGTCGACGAGACTTCGTCGAAACTGATCATCGAGAAAGCCAGGATCGAAGATTCCGGGCTTTACTCCTGTAACGTCGAATTTGATAGCGGTGACGGGAAAGCCACTTACCAGCTCTTTGTCTACCGTAAGACAGCTCTCATCTGGTCCCTGCCACCTATCCCTAAACTGAACATTTTTAATGCAAAGCACCTCATGGACCTGGCTTACAACTCACCCACTCACTCACACACTCACTATCACACTCACTCACTCACTCACACACACACTCACACACACTCACTCACGCACTCACTCACACACTCACCTACACTCACTCACTCACTCACGTACACTCACTCACTCACACACACACTCACTCACTCATTCACCCACTCACACACACACACTCACTCACTCACTCACATACACTCACTCACACACACACACACACACACTCACTCACCCACACACACACACTCATTCACTCATTCACCCACTCACACACACACACTCACTCACTCACTCACCCACTCACTCACATACACTCACTCACTCACTCATACACACACTCACTCACTCACTCACCCACACACACACACACACACATTCACTCACTCACTCACACACTCACTCACCCACCCACTCACACACACACTCACTCACTCACTCACTCACACACTCACTCACTCACTCTCACACTCACACACACACACACTCACTCACTCACACACACACGCAAACACTCACTCACTCACACACGCACACACTCAGTCACTCACATAATCAATCACTAACACATTCTCTCATTCACACATGCACACACTCACTCATTCACTCACTCACTTTTACACATGCGCAGTCAATCACTCACTCAAGTTTAATAGGTTGAAGAGTCTCCACAAGGAGGAGCTACAGTATTAGCAATCAAGCTCATGTATCTGAAATTGTTGAGATTTCACATCAATGACACTGCGTCCTTGTTTCTCTTCGGAGTGTCGTGTCTAGGAAACGACAGAGTTCCACGCCAATCGCCAATCTGTAGAAAACAATTTCAGGAGGGAAAAGACACAACAGCAGCAAGCTCTTCAGAAAGTTTAGACTTTATTGCACAGGTGCACAAAGCCGGATCAATTCAGGGGAATTGAACCTCGATTGTCAGTTTTGCATACATTTTATACACAATTTGTGCCCACAACCCCCCTTTAACACATTTCTAAAAATATCAGCCATCTGGTCTTTTCTGGCACAGTAAGGAGTTTCACTTTCCTGTTCGTGGGTCAACTTGACCTTTTTGGCATAAAGATGATTTTCGGTCCTTATGATGTTCTTAATGTATCAATAATTAATCTTATCATAGTGGACAGGTGCCCCAAAACTGATTTTCAGTTCTATTGATGTCTTTAATTAGTCTATTGATGTTCTTAATTAATCTTCATCAGTGGACAGGTACCCCAATTTTCCCTTACTTTGTACTTTCCCACTTACGCATACACCACGTCATTGCTGTCTGTATTTTTCCAATTTTCCCTTACTCTGTACTTTTTCACTATGCATACACGTCATTGCTTTCTGTATTTTTCCATTACACATACAAGTTCATAGAGTTATAGCCTCCTGTACCTTTTTTACTTTATTCAGGTTACACATGGGTCACTGTAAAGTATTAGTTTTCTAGCATATCTATTTGGCACTAATTTTCTGCTGAGTAAGTATGGTTTTTTTAAGCCTTCTGCGTTTGCCTTTTTTTCTACAGTGTATACTGTGGTTTCTTGCGTTTCCATAAGCTTTGCTGCAACTACTGATATAGAGTTATTGGATTACATATTGATTATATTAGTATATAGTTATACATGTGATATATGAGTGTATATAATTTTTATCATGAAGCATTGAGAGTTTGGAGGAAACAGTCTGATCAACATTGATGGGAATACCTTTAACTTTAACATGTGACGTCATCACACTCATGGGGAGTCTCAAAATTCTCCTACATTCCCCCCTTTCGGGGTCAAACCTCATGGCCCCGAAAAACACCCCTCGCTGTGTTCTTATTCTCAGCGTCAGACAGTGTCGGGTGTGCACCACCCCTGTATATTATGTTGGGTGCCTGCGCATCCCCTGCTGCCATAGCAGCATCCAAATGTATCAGATTCCTCAATGTAACGTTGTTCCCATGGTTCCTCCAACACTCTCTCCAGTCGCAAAATTTGATTATACATATCAAAGCTGTATATATTATTCTAAGTGACCCAACAAAGTTATTATACACAATTTCTTAACACGTTGATTCGTAGCACGATGTGTTGCTGCAGTCCTCGTAGGTGGTAAGTTCCGGGTATATCTTCCCATCCAGAGTACGCGGTCTGCGCGTCACTCCACTGGAAAGCCGACCTGCGATTCTCGTACTGGACCCGCAGGGGCACTGTTGGTGCTGTTGCTCCCTGGGCTGGTGTCAGCGCCCGCAGTCCCTCCGCTCTCCCCGTCTTCTGAGAGCAGAGCTGCAGCTTCTTCCTGGACACCTTGTGTCCCCCCTTTTGCCCCCCTTATGTACTGTTTGTTTGTATCTGCACATAGTAATAAGTCATCAACATATTGCAACACCACACTTTTGAGATTTCTCGTTTTGTACCCTCTTCCCACGGTACCCTCACCATTTGGGGCTTTCCCCACATCTGAGCATTTACCATAATTTTGATCATTGTTTGATCTGCTGTGCACCAAATTAAAGAATTTTCTGTTGGCCTGAACTGGAGCTCTTCTGCTCTCTTAACCATAGGTCCTAGGTCCTGAGCTTGGTACCCTGGATTGACTTTTAACGTTATGTGTGGGGCCGCACGTTCCCCCTGAAACATAAAAATTCTGTTGGTTCCAATTTCTATTTTGCATGTTGTTATTCTGATTCAGCTGCTCTTTCCACTGATTATTTTGACCACCATTCCCTGGCCCTCCCCCCCTTTGATACCCACCCGGTTGGGTGCCCCCCCCTTTCATATTACCTTGCATGGCCACTGGGTGAGGGATGCCGGAGAAGTCGTAGACCACCGTCGGCTGGGGCACCATCCGGCTGCTCCGTGGTTCAGGCGGGGGGAGTGGCTTCAAAGTCAAAGAATTCATTGTCCATATTCTGTATTTTCACCGATGCCACTTTTTCCGCCTCTTTTTCTTTGGCTCTCAGCTCCTTTATTTCTCTCGCCTTTTTTTCTTTGGCTCTCAGCTCCTCCAACTGCGACTGCAGTAGCTTCCTTTGAATGTCTTTTGTTTGATCTTCCAGCTTTTTCCCCCGCTGCCTGTCCACAGCGTGCACCACGTGATCCACAAACTCTCTGTGTGTCATGGTGTTCAGTCCCACCACCTCATCGAGGCGGCGCCCCACTTCCGGTGACATCCCCTCCCGGATGGCTTTGCGGAAGAGGGAGGTCATTATGGGATCTGCCCGTACGTCCCTTTTAGTTAACAATCTCCACCTGCGCAACTGCATGTGGATGTATGTCGCCGGTGGTTCATTGTCTTTTAACGGTGGTCCCGTTAAGTTCGTTATGTCCGGTCGTGCGGGATACAGAGCTCGCAAAGCAGTCCAAACAACCCCACGCACGTTGTCAAACGGCCCACCGTCCACTGCTGGAGACTTCGCATGGTTTCTGTCAAAGCCAGCCTGCTCAAATATGTCCAGCATTGTTTCCATCCCCACAACCTTTCCCAGGAGAGCCTTCAGGTCCCCCACAGCCAGGATCCGGCCTGTCGTCTCCTCCTCCAGCACCCTGATCCAGTGGCTTGCTCCATTCTGCAAATCAGGGAGATTGGTTATTACATTCTGCATATCTTGGGTGGACCAGGGAATGTATCGGGGTACACCCCCTTCCTTAATCAACAATGGTGCTATAGTATTGGGTTTACTAGCATTATGGCTATATCCTTCTGCTGCTGGGTTACGCCGGGTTGGCAGCCTTTCTCTTGTGTTTTGATATCGCCCAGCTAAATCTCCTCCCACCTGTGCAGGCCCCTCTCCCCCGTCTGACTCTTCTGCCTCGCTATTACTTGCTTGGCATACCTCATTGTCGCTCGCCTCACTTTTTTCTGCTGGGGAGAACTCCTCCCCTTCATTGTTTTCTAATTTATACTCTGCTTGGGGGATTTGCTTTTTACTTGTAGTGCCTTTTGTTAAACTTGTCTTATGTTTATCTCGGGAATCTGTTCTCTTGGTAATTTTTTTCTTCAGCTCTTCCCACTTGTTATACGGGAGCTTTTCCCATCTAAAATTTCCCCACCCCGCAATTTTGCATTTTTTAGGTGTTTCCCCGTCCCTTTTTGGCCCCACCTGTTCAGGCTTTTGGCATATTTTAGACGTTTGCTGTTTTTTCTCAGTGTCTCTTATCTCCTTTGCCTTTTTTATTAACCGGCTATGGTATTCATCATACTGGTTATATTTTTCTTTTAACAGCTCTTCTAACTCCTCCACTTCCTTGTATTCTCTCCTTAGCTCTGTTACCTTTTTTTCTATTTTTCCCTTTTCTTCCTCGAGCCGCGCTCTCTCTATCCCGAGCTGTTCCTCACTTTCCTCATGTTCTACCCACCCTTGTATCTGAACCTGTATTTTTACTACTGGACACACTGTTACTGCAGATGTTACCGGGCCTATTGGGTACACGCCCTTCTCTTTTATTTCCGCATGTCCTGATGACTGCGGGGTATACGGAGGGGGGGTCATTTCTTCACTGCGACCCCCACTCATTCCTACATATTTTTCTAAGGAAGCGGACCTAAACCATCCTAAAATTCTTTTTTCCTGTTCTCTTTTTCGCTTTCTTTTTTCTGACTTGTCTCCTGTTCTGTAATTTGCTATTACCCCTCCCATCTGATCACATATTTCTCTATACCCTCTTTAGGCCATTTTGTCACCATTCTTTTAGTTCTTTTTTTCCATTTTCCTGATATATGTTCTATCTCTTTTTTACAATTAGGATATTTTCCCGTGATTATTTCAACCGGCGTTTTCTCTCCTTTTTCCATTATTTTATGTTGACTTTATACTTTTATTTTATTCTCCTACACACTTCACGTTTTTTTACTTATTTCCCCCCTTTTTCCTTTATAGTTGCACATACAAATAAATCACAATTTTTACCTCAATACAACGTTAGTTCCGCGCAAACACAAGCATCTAATCTATTCATAAACACAGTTGAACAATATTTTACCTTACCAACAATACTTTTTTCTTACTTTATACCTCAGAGGACAGTGTTTTTCCCAAACACGCTTTTACCAGAGCTCTTGCAGGTGGCCTTTTTTGGGTTTCTCTCCTCTCAAGTCTCTGGCACCTCTTTTTAAAACAACAGCAACAGTGAAAACCTTCAGCAGCCACAATGCATTTAAACACTATTCCAGCACATTTTGCAACAAACAACAGCAACAGCGAAAACCTTCAGCAGCCACAATGCATTTAAACACTTATCCTAGTTTCAGCACATTTTGCAACAAACAAAAAAACATATATTGTCCTGTTCTTATACCACACTCAATTCACTCACGGTTCGTAGCGCACGTTTCTGAAGAGCTCGCTGCTTTTCTTTCACTCAATTTTCGGTGTTAGTGTCCGGGTTGGTTTTACGAAAGGATGGTACCTTTTTCGTATCCCGGACGAGCCCCCAAATGTCGTGTCTAGGAAACGACAGAGTTCCACGCCAATCGCCAATCTGTAGAAAACAATTTCAGGAGGGAAAAGACACAACAGCAGCATACATGTCCTCCTATACAGGAGGACATGTAAAGGGAACATTACTGACATTCATAATTGTTTTTTTTTTTACTTTCATTGACACAGCTGTAAATGCAACCTATCTATAGAAGCTTTCGACGGTAACAACATAAACAAAAGTTACTGCGCATGTGCGTTGTTCTGGCCCTAGCTTAACTTCCGGCAGACTACCGCAAACAATCAATAACAACGGAGTCCCTTTAGACTATTTCTGATAACAAGCAAAATAAATAACAAGTAAATTATGTTAGCTAGCTAGTTAAAACTATGTCAAGCCAGTATTATTTGGGGTTACCAGTCGAAGAAAAGAACCATTACTTGGCCAAACTCAAATGCGATAACGTTACACTACTAGAAAAACAAGCGACAGAAACAGATAACTGTTGACAGTATTGCACCTTGCGGAGCATCATACATTCCATGCATAATCCATAACTATTCTGGTTACATGCACATTCTTGTGTAAAAAGTGCACTCTTTCTATTACATTGCTGAAAAACGATGATTACATGAGACACAAAATGGGGCTAGTGCTGGGCAGCATGTGTAGCCAATGCAATTACTATAGGTATTTATTTGTATAGCATGCATTGATGGAAAAACATCGTGGCTCTAATAGTTTGGGTCATCTTGCTAGGTTAACGCAACAAAAATGATCAGGCAATGCAACACTGTCAAGTCATTGGAAACAGGTATCAAAACGTTCGTTCAAAACGTAGCTATAGCGTATCAACTACTAGCATTGATCTAACGTTTCTGTGTATAATTTATACAATGTTAGCTACGTTTAGCTAGCTAGCTAGCTACAATTAATTTAGTTAGCTAATTGTTCATAACTATTGAAGGCTTGTTACTGGTCAGCTAGCTAATAGGTATCGCTTATCATGAGTTTGTTACCTGAAACAAAGTCAGTGCTACAGTGAGAGCACCTATTCGACCACCTTCGTTCGACAGACAGGAAAACGTAAACTGATTTGCGACTATACACGAAATAGGTGAAATATCGGTAACAACCTGTACCTAGTTAAGTAGGAAAAATGTCCTTGTTATCCTCCCGTGGTTATTTTTTCAACACTTTCACGATTTTTTTTCTGTGCCGGCAAATAAGTCAGAGGTGGTCCAGCGCTAGCTTTTAGTTGCTAAAGGGGACGTGTATCCACAACCCTATATAAATTAATGGAACTTAAAATAAATTTGCTAGCATACTGTATAAGTGTCCTGTCTTGCGTATTTGAGGTTAATATGAGAAAGGGTGATCCCTATCAGCACGTCTAGGAATCCGTACATATTCACTGTTGTCACTCAAGTCGCAGGACGCAAAATAGCCGTTGGGAAAGCAGTTTGAATGTATGAAGCAACATCTGCGCCATTGGCTTTAATGGGTCACGATGAGATAATTACGAGCGTGTTGCTTGTCTTAAAGTTGATATAGTAAATAAGGCTGTATTGGTATTAGTAAATGTGTATGTATGAAGTTGATTTATATATTTATACAGTTTATTATGTGTATTTTTACAGGACTTACATTTGAATAGGTAATGATGTCCAGTTATTTCTCAAAAATACGAAGTAATGGGCACGCACCAGCTATAATAATCGCAGGGATTCCATCAATTCGTTTCACAATTCCCAAGTGGGGTTACAAAGTTAAATAATGTATTTTTACAAATTTTCAAAATGGCATTTGTTCCAAGTTGCACCACACAGCACAACAACCTGAGCCCAACGTCAGTCTGCTCATCAGTTTAACTTTCACTCCGTTTGTAATCGGTGCCATATTAGCCAGTAAACACAAACCGAATAATAAACAAACACAGACCGGAAGTTAACTTAGGGCCAAGCGCATAACCTTGGCAACGCGCGTGCCTCCGATGAAAGCGTCTATAGAGGCGGATATTTATTGGTGCAGCTGACGTTAAGCACCTTGCTCAAGGCCACACGTTTGAATCAGACAATTAAACCTAGTTTCCTAACCATTATGCTACACTTCTGCAACACTATTATGTAACCTACTGTTAGTTGTGAGTTGAAAATGGCTCTTAGTTCTAGGAAAAATATGACCTTGTATGTCAACAGCCTCTAATCTCTTTACACCATCTCCCCTTGTTTATGTGACCGATTTGTTTTGGCAGGCACATATACAATAAACAATGAAAATGAACGACCCCGACAAATAAATAAAAAATAAAATAATAAGAATAACAGATTAAGCAAAATGAATACTGAGGGAATGGTACTGTATACTAGTAACAATAGCAGCAGTAATTATGCTCAGATTAATAGCAGAAGCAATAATAATGTTGGTGACTAACGGAGGGAGTAAGTATTCCTCTTCAGGACCTGCGTTTCTCTCTTTTCTCCCTGTCACACTGCCACCCCCCCTCCAACCCCGCGCCCCCTCCCTCGCCCCCGCCCCCTCCCTTACCTCCCGAACCCTCTCCTTTGTGCAGAGAGGCCAAAGTTCGTCTCCACGCCGACGTACCACGAGTTCCTGGAGGGCCAGGACGCGGTGCTGCCCTGCGCCGCTGAGGGGCTGCCAGCCGTGGACGTGAAGTGGCGCAGAGCGCCTGAGGGTAAGGGTCTGGACATCGCGGCGGCCGCGTCTGCCGTCCTGTGTGGTATGGGGGCCTCCCTTCTCACGTTTCTGCTCCTGGCACTGTCTGTAGGGGGCGTGCAGAGGTGTCGATGGTGGGCAAACTGGTGAGGGGGAGACTGGCCGAAGGTCACCGATTCGTCCCGCGTTCGAATCGGGAAATGTTTCCCGTTTCTGCCCCTTAACCCCCGCCCCCCCCGCCCTCCCATCGGCGACGGGGATGGGAAACATCTCTGTTGACTCTGTTGACTGGTATGAGTGCACGTTTTCTGGTTGACAACAAGACCAGATCAGACAGGGCACTGTTTGGGGAGGGAGGGCTCCTTCTGTGGCCACCTAGTGGTGAAGTAAAGGTACTGACCTTACCAATGGGGAGTCGCTCGCTCAGTCAGTGGGAGAGCGAGAGGGATATCACCGTCTATGAAACAGTCCTGCCTCTTAATGTGACCACCACCATTGGTGCCCTTGGAGAGAGTGTGGCCTGGATTCAATCACAGCTTATTCTTAACTTTGACCTACGATTACAAGAGTGTTAGTCTGACCAGGTCGTCATGGCGATGGATGAATTTGCCAAATTGCGTTAAAGAAGGAAAGAAAAACATTGCCCTTGCTTGTCATTTCTGAGCTGAGTTCAGAACGGATGTTGATTGGGTCCACGCCTGTGTGCTTCTCAAAGCTTAATTTTGCATTAAAAGCGAGTGCGAGGATGGTTTGACGGTGGTGCTAACGTGCTACTCTGTCGTGTCACGTGACCCTCTGCAGAGCGAATCAGCGTGCTGCCGGACAACAGCCTGAAGATCGCCAAAATCGAGCGCAAGCATCGCGGCACCTACATCTGCGAAGCCTCCATCCACAACCGGCCTGTTTCCGAGCAGCTCCCCATTTCGGTCGTGGTCAACGGTAAGGTGCACAGAGTGGACCGAAACCATGGTTTTTAATAAAAATCAATTATGTTTGAGATACAGCACAATTGCATTATAGCCAGAATTTGGTGGGTTATTCCCAGGTGTGCTTGCTAGTCATTTTTTCATCCCATGTTATGACAATTGAACGACAGAACTCCACAGGACATGCAGGGCAAGCCATTTTGGCTCAAATATGGGATGTTCCAGTTAGCGCGGGGATTCAGCTCCTCCCTCTTTTGTGACGATCCATTCCCCCTCACTTTCACATTCACTGTGCTTGTCCTTCCAGCACCCCCGACTGCTGAAATCCACGAGAAGAAGAAAAATGTCCTGGCAGGACCCAGAACCAACGTGTCCATATCCTGCCTGGTCAATGGATTTCCCACCCCAAATATCTCCTGGACCAGGTGACTATGCTGGGCCTACCAAAGCAGCCGCCGTCGGCGATGCGTCGCTAATGGGGGTACTGTGGCATGCTGGCTGACTCAGCAAACTGTGTGCAACTCAGAGGTTCCAGGTTGGATTGCTACACAGAGCTTTGCGGTTGTATCCTTGGGCAAGGCCTATGTTGGGCTGCTGTGTGGCTCATCCTGTTAAGGCACTGTTGTAGAGCACAGGTGAGCCCCCAGGTCCAGGACTGAATGAGGCATGATTGAATTGGATGAGGTGTTATTGCCGTTAATCTCATTCAGGGCCAGGGAGAGTTCAGTCAGTCAGGATTTGTGTCTCATCGCTCTCTAGCGACCCCTCCTGGTTGATCAGATGCTTGCGGCCTGCTTGCAAAAGCTGTGCGTGAAGTGTGTCCCTCCAACTCGTGTCTGTGCAAGCTGAGCTTGGGGGTTGCATTGTGAAAAGAAGCAGCTGATGACATCACAAGATTTGGACGAGAGTGATTTTTTGTTTAGACTTTCCTGCATCCGCTGTGGAGATTGCAACATGTACATGATTGAGCATTCCAAATTAGGGATAAAATGGCGTGAAAGATATAAAAAAATGTAATGTAAAAAATGTAAATGTTTAAGCCACACTGCAAAAAAAGTTGATCTCAACAAGTATTTTAGTCTTATATTTAGACTTAAAATCTTATTTCTATGACTTCTTAGCTAAATAATAACTCTTGCCAATGAGGCGAGACAGTTTGACTCATTTCAAGATTGGCCAGTGGGGTAAGAAAATTTCACTTGTCAAGCAAGCCTTAACTTAAAATAAGATAATATTTTCTACTTGAGAAAAAAAAAAAAAGATTTTAAGTCTCATTACAAGACTGGAACACAATGTTAAGTCGGACGTATTTTGCAGTGTACATAAGTGAAAATGTGAATCGTGATGTGAATGTGTGAATGTAAAGGCCGGTCTGTGTGTTTTTATGCACGCGTGACCAGGGGCATGTGTAATTCGCCGTGGCGCCTAGCTTCGCCGTGTTTACGTGTCCGTCTACGTCTCAGCGCGGCGTTAATGTAGCGTGCCGTCCTGCGTCCAGCAGACAATCCTCCTGCTTCCTGTCCATCTCCCCTCGGTATCTGTCTGCGCTTAATGTGCCGTAGAGCCAAAATGGCTTCCATTTACTCGCTACCCCCTCCCCCTCCCCCTCCCCCTGGCTCAGAGTTCATCGTGTCCCCGTTCCCTCCGCAGCCCCCCGCTGTCGGACGCCACCCGCTACCGGTTCAATTCGGACAGGAGCGAGCTGATCATTCCCTCGGTGGTCCGGAGTGACTTCGGCGAGTACACGTGCGTCGCCACCAACAAGATCGGGGAGGCCCGGGCCAGCTTCACGCTCGACGTTACGGGTACAGCTCCTTGGGGAAAAGTCCCTTTATTTTATTTTTATTTGTGCGAAAGGTTTTAGTTTTTTGGGGGGTTTTTTTTGCAAATGACTTCTCAAACATTTGTTATTCATTTTCCTTAAAGAGTTTACCAAACCAGGTTAAAAATCATAAAACCCACTGTCTGACACATACTTGGTAACACCAAGTATGTGGTGATTGCAGTTATTACATATTTATATTGGACCGAATATCCGAATAGCCTGCAGTGGGAGTACAGCAAAGGCACGAACCATTGAGGTAATGAAGGCCAGGGAAGCCCAGATGTATTTGTGTGGTTCTGGCCTTTAATCACAAGCCCACTTCAAAGGTAAAGTGACAGTGTTTCTCAGTGTTTACACTGTTAACCCTCACATCCACAGTTGAGGTTCATCGAATTCTGCTGTACACTTCTGCCTGTGAAACCGACACAGCCTGTTTTAAATATAAATAAATAAGACTATAGCATCGCTAATGAGGCTAAGGTCTGTATTCTGTAAGGCTTGCGATGGAAAGTCCCAATTTCAAATTGTCTGTTTTGTTTGTTTAACAAACAAAACATTTTTGAATATTAAAGTCAAAAATACATGCAATACTCTAGGAGGCTTCATTGTGCTCCCATGCATTTATGGAAAACATGTTAAGTTTGAGTTTTCTAGAAAGTGATGTCTGTTTTTGTCAACTATTTTTTGAGCATTCAGTACCCAATTACTAACAAATAGGCTTCAGTTGAGGACATTTTATTCCCTATTGAGAATTGAAGGGGGAATGAACCACGGAACACCAGCTGGTGCTTTGTTTATTAGCTGCAATAAAATAAAAATAAAAATACGCTCTCTTTTTGTGTTTACTTCCCAGTGCCTAAAGTTGAAATTATTTCCAGTGCCCAAGACATAGAGGTGGGAGTGAGACACCTGCTTCTCTGCAAAGGTTTGTGCACGTCTTTGAAATTCTCTTTGTGAGTGAAAGACAAAGCTCTTCCTGACATGAGGCTATGAATTCAACTGCAGTTTCTCTCTGGTATTCCAATGTTGATGTCTGTTTTTTGGCGCATTTATGTGAATACTTTTGCGCACAGTCCATTTTAAAACAATGAACTGACCAGACAGAGGTGACGACTGTGCGTGTGCCTGACGTGTCCGTGCGTGTGCCCGTGTGTGAACGTTTGTGTGTGCGGGTGACTTTGGACTCATCTCATACTGCGATAAAAAGAGAAACCAGTAACCATAATGCATGTTTGTTTGCATCGCCTGTGCCCTCTAGGGCAGCTCTGCGTATGCCTATTACTTAACATACTGCATATTGTTTAGTTTGGCAGAGTGTGAGGCCTAGCACTGCAGCGTTTCTCATTAAACGTTCAGACTGCATTGGCACTCTCAGCATAACACTTCCTTGTTTGCGGTTATCTGCTCTGCAGCTGGTGCCAATGGGAGGATGACGTGGCATAAGGACGGGGAGGATGTAGACGAGGACCAGGTAGTGGTGGAAAACGTCGACGAGACTTCGTCGAAACTGATCATCGAGAAAGCCAGGATCGAAGATTCCGGGCTTTACTCCTGTCACGTCGAATTTGATAGCGGTGACGGGAAAGCCACTTACCAGCTCTTTGTCTACCGTAAGACAGCTCTCGTTTGGTGCCTGCCACCTCCCTAAACTGAACATTTTTAATGCAAAGCACCTCATGGACCTGGCTTACAACTCACCCACTCACTCACACACTCACCCACTCACTCACTCACACACACACTCACTCACTCACTCACTCACTCACACACTCACTCACTCACTCACACACACTCACTCACGCACTCACTCACACACACTCACTCACGCACTCACTCACACACTCACTCACACACACTCACTCACGCACTCACTCACACACTCACCTACACTCACTCACCCACTCACTCACTATCACACTCACTCACCCACTCACTCACTCACTCACTATCACACTCACTCACTCACTATCACACTCACTCACACACACACACTCACTCACTCTCACACTCACTCACTCACTCTCACACTCACTCACTCACACACACTCACTCACGCACTCACTCACACACACTCACTCACGCACTCACACACTCACCTACACTCACTCACTCACTCACCCACTCACTCACGTACACTCACTCACTCACACACACACACACACACACACACTCACTCACTCACTCATTCACCCACTCACACACACACACACACTCACTCACTCACTCACTCACTCACACACACACACACACACACACTCACTCACTCACTCACTCACTCACTCACTCACTCACTCACTCACTCACTCACTCACTCACTCACTCACTCACCCACACACACACACACACACACTCATTCACTCATTCACCCACTCACACACACACACTCACTCACTCACTCACCCACTCACTCACACACACACACACACTCACTCACTCACTCACCCACACACACACACACTCATTCACTCATTCACCCACTCACTCACCCACTCACTCACATACACTCACTCACTCACTCATACACACACACACTCACTCACTCACTCACTCACCCACACACACACACATTCACTCACTCACTCACACACTCACACACACACTCACTCATCCACTCACACACGTACACACACTCACTCACCCACCCACTCACTCACACACACACTCACTCACTCTCACACTCACACACGCAAACACTCACTCACTCACTCACTCACACACTCAGTCACTCACATAATCAATCACTAACACATTCTCTCATTCACACATGCACACACTCACTCATTCACTCACTCACTTTTACACATGTGCAGTCAATCACTCACTCAAGTTTAATAGGTTGAAGAGTCTCCACAAGGAGGAGCTACAGTATTAGCAGTCAAGCTCATGTATCTGAAATTGTTGAGATTTCACATCAATGACACTGCGTCCTTGTTTCTCTTCCGAGGACATGTAAAGGGAACATTACTGACATTCATAATTGTTTTTTTTTTTACTTTCATTGACACAGCTGTCAATGCAACCTATCTATAGAGGCGGTTATTTATTGGTGCAGCTGATGTTAAGCACCTTGCTCAAGATTACAAGGCCACACGTGGGAATCAGACAATTAAACCTAGTTTCCTAACCATTATGCTACACTTCTGCAACACTATTATGTAACCTACTGTTAGTTGTGAGTTGAAAATGGCTCTTAGTTCTAGGAAAAATATGACCTTGTACGTCAACAGCCTCTAATCTCTTTACACCATCTCCCCTTGTTTATGTGACCGATTTGTTTTGGCAGGCACATATACAATAAACAATGAAGAAAATGAATGACAAATAAATAAAAAATAAAATAATAAGAATAACAGATTAAGCAAAATGAATACTGAGGGAATGATACTGTAATAATAGTAACAATAACAGCAGTAATTATGCTCAGATTAATAGCAGAAGCAATAATAATGTTGGTGACTAACGGAGGGAGTAAGTATTCCTCTTCAGGACCTGTGTTTCTCTCTTTTCTCCCTGTCATACTGTCATCCCCCCCCCCTCCAACCCCCCGCCCCCACCCCCACCCCCACCCCCTCCCCCTCCCTTACCTCCCGAACCCTCTCCTTTGTGCAGAGAGGCCAAAGTTCGTCTCCACGCCGACGTACCACGAGTTCCTGGAGGGCCAGGACGCGGTGCTGCCCTGCGCCGCCGAGGGGCTGCCAGCCGTGGACGTGAAGTGGCGCAGAGCGCCTGAGGGTAGGGGTCTGGACATCGCGGCGGCCGCGTCCGCCGTCCTGTGTGGTATGGGGGCCCTCCCTTCTCACGTTTCTGCTCCTGGCGCTGTCTGTAGGAGGCGTGCGGAGGTGTCGATGGTGGGCAAACTGGTGAGGGGGAGACTGGCTGAAGGTCACCGATTCGTCCCGCGTTCGAATCGGGAGATGTTTCCCATTTCTGCCCCTTAACCCCCGCCCCCCCCCGCCCTCCCATCGGCGACGGGGATGGGAAACATCTCTGTTGACTCTGTTGACTGGTATGAGTGCACGTTTTCTGGTTGACAACAAGACCAGATCAGACAGGGCACTGTTTGGGGAGGGAGGGCTCCTTCTGTGGCCACCTAGTGGTGAAGTAAAGGTACTGACCTTACCAATGGGGAGTCGCTCGCTCAGTCAGTGGGAGAGCGAGAGAGGGATATCACCGTCTATGAAACAGTCCTGCCTCTTAATGTGACCACCACCATTGGTGCCCTTGGAGAGAGTGTGGCCTGGATTCAATCACAGCTTATTCTTAACTTTGACCTACGATTACAAGAGTGTTAGTCTGACCAGGTCGTCATGGCGATGGATGAATTTGCCAAATTGCGTTAAAGAAGGAAAGAAAAACATTGCCCTTGCTTGTCATTTCTGAGCTGAGTTCAGAACGGATGTTGATTGGGTCCACGCCTGTGTGCTTCTCAAAGCTTAATTTTGCATTAAAAGCGAGTGCGAGGATGGTTTGACGGTGGTGCTAACGTGCTACTCTGCCGTGTCACGCGACCCTCTGCAGAGCGAATCAGCGTGCTGCCGGACAACAGCCTGACGATCGCCAAAATCGAGCGCAAGCATCGCGGCACCTACGTCTGCGAAGCCTCCATCCGCGACCGGCCTGTTTCCGAGCAGCTCCCCATTTCTGTCGTGGTCAACGGTAAGGTGCACAGAGTGGACCGAAACCACGGTTTTTAATAAAAATCAATTATGTTTGAGATACAGCACAATTGCATTACAGCCAGAATTTGGTGGGTTATTCCCATGTGTGCTTGCTAGTCATTTTTTCATCCCATGTTATAACAATTGAACAACAGAACTCCACAGGACATGCAGGGCAAGCCATTTTGGCTCAAATAGCGCAGCGATTCAGCTCCTCCCTCTTTTGTGACGATCCATTCCCCCTCACTTTCACATTCACTGTGCTTGTCCTTCCAGCACCCCCGACTGCTGAAATGCACGAGAAGAAGGAAAATGTCCTGGCAGGACCCAGAACCAACGTGTCCATATCCTGCCTGGTCAATGGATTTCCCACCCCAAATATCTCCTGGACCAGGTGACTATGCTGAACCTACCTAAGCAGCCGCCGTCTGTGATGCGTCACTAATGGGGGTACTGTGGCATGCTGGCTGACTCGGCAAACTGTGTGCAACTCAGAGGTTCCAGGTTGGATTGCTACACAGAGCTTTGCGGTTGTATCCTTGGGCAAGGCCTATATTGGGCTGCTGGGTGGCGCATCCTGTTAAGGCACTGTTGTAGAGCACAGGTGAGCCCCCAGGTCCAGGCTTGAATGAGGCATGATTGAATTGGATGAGGTGTTATTGCCGTTAATCTCATTCAGGGTCAGGGAGAGTTCAGTCGGTCAGGATTTGTGTCTCTAGCGACACCTCCTGGCTGACCGGATGCTTGCGGCCTGCTTGCAAAAGCTGTGCGTGAAGTGTGTCCCTCCAACTCGTGTCTGTGCAAGCTGAGCTTGGGGGTTGCATTGTGAAAAGAAGCAACTGATGACATCACAAGATTTGGACGAGAGTGATTTTTTATTTAGACTTTCCTGCATCCGCTGTGGAGATAGCAACATGTACATGATCGAGCATTCCAAATTAGGGATAAAATGGCGTGAAAGGTGTAAAAAACCTACATTTATTCTGTAAATGTTTAAGCCACACTGCTAAAAAGTTGATCTCAACAAGTATTTTAGTCTTATATTAGACTTAAAATCTTATTTCTATGACTTCTTAGCTGAATAATAACTCTTGCCAATGAGGCGAGACAGTTTGACTCATTTCAAGATTGGCCAGTGGGGTAAGAAAATTTCACTTGTCAAGCAAGCCTTAACTTAAAATAAACTAATATTTTCTACTTGAGAAAAAAAAGAAAAAGATTTTAAGTCTCATTACAAGACTGAAACACAATGTTAAGTCGGACGTATTTTGCAGTGTACATAAGTGAAAATGTGAATCGTGATGTGAATGTGTGAATGTAAAGGCCGGTCTGTGTGTTTTTATGCACGCGTGACCGGGGGCATGTGTAATTCGCCGTGGCGCCTAGCTTCGCCGTGTTTACGTGTCCGTCTACGTCTCAGCGCGGCGTTAATGTAGCGTGCCGTCCTGCGTCCAGCAGACAATCCTCCTGCTTCCTGTCCATCTCCCCTCGGTATCTGTCTGCGCTTAATGTGCCGTAGAGCCAAAATGGCTTCCATTTACTCGCTACCCCCGCCCCCCCCCCCCCCCCCCTGGCTCAGAGTTCATCGTGTCCCCGTTCCCTCCGCAGCCCCCCGCTGTCGGACGCCACCCGCTACCGGTTCAATTCGGACAGGAGCGAGCTGATCATTCCCTCGGTGGTCCGGAGTGACTTCGGCGAGTACACGTGCGTCGCCACCAACAAGATCGGGGAGGCCCGGGCCAGCTTCACGCTCGACGTTACGGGTACAGCTCCTTGGGGAAAAGTCCCTTTATTTTATTTTTATTTGTGCGAAAGGTTTTAGTTTTTTTGGGGGTTTTTTTTGCAAATGACTTCTCAAACATTTGTTATTCATTTTCCTTAAAGAGTTTACCAAACCAGGTTAAAAATCATAAAACCCACTGTCTGACACATACTTGGTAACACCAAGTATGTGGTGATTGCAGTTATTACATATTTATATTGGACCGAATTTCCGAATAGCCTGCAGTGGGAGTACAGCAAAGGTACGAACCATTGAGGTAATGAAGGCCAGGGAAGCCCAGATGTATTTGTGTGGTTCTGGCCTTTAATCACAAGCCCACTTCAAAGGTAAAGTGACAGTGTTTCTCAGTGTTTACACTGTTAACCCTCACATCCACAGTTGAGGTTCATCGAATTCTGCTGTACACTGCTGCCTGTGAAACCGACACAGCCTGTTTTAAATATAAATAAATAAGACTATAGCATCGCTAATGAGGCTAAGGTCTGTATTCTGTAAGGCTTGCGATGGAAAGTCCCCATTTCAAATTGTCTGTTTTGTTTGTTTAACAAACAAAACATTTTTGAATATTAAAGTCAAAAATACATGCAATACTCTAGGAGGCTTCATTGTGCTCCCATGCATTTATGGAAAACATGTTAAGTTTGAGTTTTCTAGAAAGTGATGTCTGTTTTTGTCAACTATTTTTTGAGCATTCAGTACCCAATTACTAACAAATAGGCTTCAGTTGAGGACATTTTATTCCCTATTGAGAATTGAAGGGGGAATGAACCACGGAACACCAGCTGGTGCTTTGTTTATTAGCTGCAATAAAATAAAAATAAAAATACGCTCTCTTTTTGTGTTTACTTCCCAGTGCCTAAAGTTGAAATTATTTCCAGTGCCCAAGACATAGAGGTGGGAGTGAGACACCTGCTTCTCTGCAAAGGTTTGTGCACGTCTTTGAAATTCTCTTTGTGAGTGAAAGACAAAGCTCTTCCTGACATGAGGCTATGAATTCAACTGCAGTTTCTCTCTGGTATTCCAATGTTGATGTCTGTTTTTTGGCGCATTTATGTGAATACTTTTGCGCACAGTCCATTTTAAAACAATGAACTGACCAGACAGAGGTGACGACTGTGCGTGTGCCTGACGTGTCCGTGCGTGTGCCCGTGTGTGAACGTTTGTGTGTGCGGGTGACTTTGGACTCATCTCATACTGCGATAAAAAGAGAAACCAGTAACCATAATGCATGTTTGTTTGCATCGCCTGTGCCCTCTAGGGCAGCTCTGCGTATGCCTATTACTTAACATACTGCATATTGTTTAGTTTGGCAGAGTGTGAGGCCTAGCACTGCAGCGTTTCTCATTAAACGTTCAGACTGCATTGGCACTCTCAGCATAACACTTCCTTGTTTGCGGTTATCTGCTCTGCAGCTGGTGCCAATGGGAGGATGACGTGGCATAAGGACGGGGAGGATGTAGACGAGGACCAGGTAGTGGTGGAAAACGTCGACGAGTCTTCGTCGAAACTGATCATCGAGAAAGCCAGGATCGAAGATTCCGGGCTTTACTCCTGTCACGTCGAATTTGATAGCGGTGACGGGAAAGCCACTTACCAGCTCTTTGTCTACCGTAAGACAGCTCTCGTTTGGTGCCTGCCACCTCCCTAAACTGAACATTTTTAATGCAAAGCACCTCATGGACCTGGCTTACAACTCACCCACTCACTCACACACTCACCCACTCACTCACTCACACACACACTCACTCACTCACTCACTCACTCACACACTCACTCACTCACTCACACACACTCACTCACGCACTCACTCACACACACTCACTCACGCACTCACTCACACACTCACTCACACACACTCACTCACGCACTCACTCACACACCTACACTCACTCACTCACTCACCCACTCACTCACGTACACTCACTCACTCACTCACTATCACACTCACTCACCCACTCACTCACTCACTCACTATCACACTCACTCACTCACTATCACACTCACTCACACACACACACTCACTCACTCTCACACTCACTCACTCACTCTCACACTCACTCACTCACACACACTCACTCACGCACTCACTCACACACACTCACTCACGCACTCACACACTCACCTACACTCACTCACTCACTCACCCACTCACTCACGTACACTCACTCACTCACACACACACACACACACACACACACACACTCACTCACTCACTCATTCACCCACTCACACACACACACACACTCACTCACTCACTCACTCACTCACACACACACACACACACTCACTCACTCACTCACTCACTCACTCACTCACTCACTCACTCACTCACTCACTCACTCACTCACCCACACACACACACACACACACACTCATTCACTCATTCACCCACTCACACACACACACTCACTCACTCACTCACCCACTCACTCACACACACACACACACTCACTCACTCACTCACTCACCCACACACACACACACTCATTCACTCATTCACCCACTCACTCACCCACTCACTCACATACACTCACTCACTCACTCATACACACACACACTCACTCACTCACTCACTCACCCACACACACACACATTCACTCACTCACTCACACACTCACACACACACTCACTCACCCACTCACACACGTACACACACTCACTCACCCACCCACTCACTCACACACACACTCACTCACTCTCACACTCACACACACACACACTCACTCACTCACACACACACTCACTCACACACGCAAACACTCACTCACTCACTCACTCACACACTCAGTCACTCACATAATCAATCACTAACACATTCTCTCATTCACACATGCACACACTCACTCATTCACTCACTCACTTTTACACATGTGCAGTCAATCACTCACTCAAGTTTAATAGGTTGAAGAGTCTCCACAAGGAGGAGCTACAGTATTAGCAGTCAAGCTCATGTATCTGAAATTGTTGAGATTTCACATCAATGACACTGCGTCCTTGTTTCTCTTCCGAGGACATGTAAAGGGAACATTACTGACATTCATAATTGTTTTTTTTTTTACTTTCATTGACACAGCTGTCAATGCAACCTATCTATAGAGGCGGTTATTTATTGGTGCAGCTGATGTTAAGCACCTTGCTCAAGATTACAAGGCCACACGTGGGAATCAGACAATTAAACCTAGTTTCCTAACCATTATGCTACACTTCTGCAACACTATTATGTAACCTACTGTTAGTTGTGAGTTGAAAATGGCTCTTAGTTCTAGGAAAAATATGACCTTGTACGTCAACAGCCTCTAATCTCTTTACACCATCTCCCCTTGTTTATGTGACCGATTTGTTTTGGCAGGCACATATACAATAAACAATGAAGAAAATGAATGACAAATAAATAAAAAATAAAATAATAAGAATAACAGATTAAGCAAAATGAATACTGAGGGAATGATACTGTAATAATAGTAACAATAACAGCAGTAATTATGCTCAGATTAATAGCAGAAGCAATAATAATGTTGGTGACTAACGGAGGGAGTAAGTATTCCTCTTCAGGACCTGTGTTTCTCTCTTTTCTCCCTGTCATACTGTCATCCCCCCCCCTCCAACCCCCCGCCCCCGCCCCCGCCCCCACCCCCACCCCCACCCCCTCCCCCTCCCTTACCTCCCGAACCCTCTCCTTTGTGCAGAGAGGCCAAAGTTCGTCTCCACGCCGACGTACCACGAGTTCCTGGAGGGCCAGGACGCGGTGCTGCCCTGCGCCGCCGAGGGGCTGCCAGCCGTGGACGTGAAGTGGCGCAGAGCGCCTGAGGGTAGGGGTCTGGACATCGCGGCGGCCGCGTCCGCCGTCCTGTGTGGTATGGGGGCCCTCCCTTCTCACGTTTCTGCTCCTGGCGCTGTCTGTAGGAGGCGTGCGGAGGTGTCGATGGTGGGCAAACTGGTGAGGGGGAGACTGGCTGAAGGTCACCGATTCGTCCCGCGTTCGAATCGGGAGATGTTTCCCATTTCTGCCCCTTAACCCCCGCCCCCCCCCGCCCTCCCATCGGCGACGGGGATGGGAAACATCTCTGTTGACTCTGTTGACTGGTATGAGTGCACGTTTTCTGGTTGACAACAAGACCAGATCAGACAGGGCACTGTTTGGGGAGGGAGGGCTCCTTCTGTGGCCACCTAGTGGTGAAGTAAAGGTACTGACCTTACCAATGGGGAGTCGCTCGCTCAGTCAGTGGGAGAGCGAGAGAGGGATATCACCGTCTATGAAACAGTCCTGCCTCTTAATGTGACCACCACCATTGGTGCCCTTGGAGAGAGTGTGGCCTGGATTCAATCACAGCTTATTCTTAACTTTGACCTACGATTACAAGAGTGTTAGTCTGACCAGGTCGTCATGGCGATGGATGAATTTGCCAAATTGCGTTAAAGAAGGAAAGAAAAACATTGCCCTTGCTTGTCATTTCTGAGCTGAGTTCAGAACGGATGTTGATTGGGTCCACGCCTGTGTGCTTCTCAAAGCTTAATTTTGCATTAAAAGCGAGTGCGAGGATGGTTTGACGGTGGTGCTAACGCGCTACTCTGCCGTGTCACGTGACCCTCTGCAGAGCGAATCAGCGTGCTGCCGGACAACAGCCTGATGATCGCCAAAATCGAGCGCAAGCATCGCGGCACCTACGTCTGCGAAGCCTCCATCCGCGACCGGCCTGTTTCCGAGCAGCTCCCCATTTCGGTCGTGGTCAACGGTAAGGTGCACAGAGTGGACCGAAACCACGGTTTTTAATAAAAATCAATTATGTTTGAGATACAGCACAATTGCATTACAGCCAGAATTTGGTGGGTTATTCCCAGGTGTGCTTGCTAGTCATTTTTTCATCCCATGTTATGACAATTGAACGACAGAACTCCACAGGACATGGAGGGCAAGCCATTTTGGCTGAAATATGGGATGTTCCAGTTAGCGCGGGGATTCAGCTCCTCCCTCTTTTGTGACGATCCATTCCCCCTCACTTTCACATTCACTGTGCTTGTCCTTCCAGCACCCCCGACTGCTGAAATCCACGAGAAGAAGAAAAATGTCCTGGCAGGACCCAGAACCAACGTGTCCATATCCTGCCTGGTCAATGGATTTCCCACCCCAAATATCTCCTGGACCAGGTGACTATGCTGGGCCTACCAAAGCAGCCGCCGTCGGCGATGCGTCGCTAATGGGGGTACTGTGGAATGCTGGCTGACTCAGCAAACTGTGTGCAACTCAGAGGTTCCAGGTTGGATTGCTACACAGAGCTTTGCGGTTGTATCCTTGGGCAAGGCCTATATTGGGCTGCTGGGTGGCGCATCCTGTTAAGGCACTGTTGTAGAGCACAGGTGAGCCCCCAGGTCCAGGCTTGAATGAGGCATGATTGAATTGGATGAGGTGTTATTGCCGTTAATCTCATTCAGGGTCAGGGAGAGTTCAGTCGGTCAGGATTTGTGTCTCTAGCGACACCTCCTGGCTGACCGGATGCTTGCGGCCTGCTTGCAAAAGCTGTGCCTGAAGTGTGTCCCTCCAACTCGTGTCTGTGCAAGCTGAGCTTGGGGGTTGCATTGTGAAAAGAAGCAACTGATGACATCACAAGATTTGGACGAGAGTGATTTTTTATTTAGACTTTCCTGCATCCGCTGTGGAGATAGCAACATGTACATGATCGAGCATTCCAAATTAGGGATAAAATGGCGTGAAAGGTGTAAAAAACCTACATTTATTCTGTAAATGTTTAAGCCACACTGCTAAAAAGTTGATCTCAACAAGTATTTTAGTCTTATATTAGACTTAAAATCTTATTTCTATGACTTCTTAGCTGAATAATAACTCTTGCCAATGAGGCGAGACAGTTTGACTCATTTCAAGATTGGCCAGTGGGGTAAGAAAATTTCACTTTCAAGCAAGCCTTAACTTAGAATAAGCTAATATTTTCTAGTTGAGAAAAAAAAGAAAAAGATTTTAAGTCTCATTACAAGACTGGAACACAATGTTAAGTCGGACGTATTTTGCAGTGTACATAAGTGAAAATGTAAATGGTGACGTGAATGTGTGAATGTAAAGGCCGGTCTGTGTGTTTTTATGCACGCGTGACCGGGGGCATGTGTAATTCGCCGTGGCGCCTAGCTTCGCCGTGTTTACGTGTCCGTCTACGTCTCAGCGCGGCGTTAATGTAGCGTGCCGTCCTGCGTCCAGCAGACAATCCTCCTGCTTCCTGTCCATCTCCCCTCGGTATCTGTCTGCGCTTAATGTGCCGTAGAGCCAAAATGGCTTCCATTTACTCGCTACCCCCTCCCCCTCCCCCTGGCTCAGAGTTCATCGTGTCCCCGTTCCCTCCGCAGCCCCCCGCTGTCGGACGCCACCCGCTACCGGTACAATTCGGACAGGAGCGAGCTGATCATTCCCTTGGTGGTCCGGAGTGACTTCGGCCAGTACACGTGCGTCACCGCCAACAAGATCGGGGAGGCCCGGGCCAGCTTCACGCTCGACGTCACGGGTACAGCTCCTTGGGGAAAAGTCCCTTTATTTTATTTTTATTTGTGCGAAAGGTTTTCTTAGTTTTTTTGGGGGTTTTTTTTGCAAATGACTTCTCAAACATTTGTTATTCATTTTCCTTAAAGAGTTTACCAAACCAGGTTAAAAATCATAAAACTCACTGTCTGACATACTTGGTAACACCAAGTAACACCAAGTATGTGGTGATTGCAGTTATTACATATTTATATTGGACCGAATATCCGAATAGCCTGCAGTGGGAGTACAGCAAAGGCACGAACCATTGAGGTAATGAAGGCCAGGGAAGCCCAGATGTATTTGTGTGGTTCTGGCCTTTAAGCACAAGCCCACTTCAAAGGTAAAGCGACAGTGTTTCTCAGTGTTTACACTGTTAACCCTCACATCCACAGTTGAGGTTCATCGAATTCTGCTGTACACTGCTGCCTGTGAAACCGACACAGCCTGTTTTAAATATAAATAAATAAGACTATAGCATCGCTAATGAGGCTAAGGTCTGTATTCTGTAAGGCTTGCGATGGAAAGTCCCCATTTCAAATTGTCTGTTTTGTTTGTTTAACAAACAAAACATTTTTGAATATTAAAGTCAAAAATACATGCAATACTCTAGGAGGCTTCATTGTGCTCCCATGCATTTATGGAAAACATGTTAAGTTTGAGTTTTCTAGAAAGTGATGTCTGTTTTTGTCAACTATTTTTTGAGCATTCAGTACCCAATTACTAACAAATAGGCTTCAGTTGAGGACATTTTATTCCCTATTGAGAATTGAAGGGGGAATGAACCACGGAACACCAGCTGGTGCTTTGTTTATTAGCTGCAATAAAATAAAAATAAAAATACGCTCTCTTTTTGTGTTTACTTCCCAGTGCCTAAAGTTGAAATTATTTCCAGTGCCCAAGACATAGAGGTGGGAGTGAGACACCTGCTTCTCTGCAAAGGTTTGTGCACGTCTTTGAAATTCTCTTTGTGAGTGAAAGACAAAGCTCTTCCTGACATGAGGCTATGAATTCAACTGCAGTTTCTCTCTGGTATTCCAATGTTGATGTCTGTTTTTTGGCGCATTTATGTGAATACTTTTGCGCACAGTCCATTTTAAAACAATGAACTGACCAGACAGAGGTGACGACTGTGCGTGTGCCTGACGTGTCCGTGCGTGTGCCCGTGTGTGAACGTTTGTGTGTGCGGGTGACTTTGGACTCATCTCATACTGCGATAAAAAGAGAAACCAGTAACCATAATGCATGTTTGTTTGCATCGCCTGTGCCCTCTAGGGCAGCTCTGCGTATGCCTATTACTTAACATACTGCATATTGTTTAGTTTGGCAGAGTGTGAGGCCTAGCACTGCAGCGTTTCTCATTAAACGTTCAGACTGCATTGGCACTCTCAGCATAACACTTCCTTGTTTGCGGTTATCTGCTCTGCAGCTGGTGCCAATGGGAGGATGACGTGGCATAAGGACGGGGAGGATGTAGACGAGGACCAGGTAGTGGTGGAAAACGTCGACGAGACTTCGTCGAAACTGATCATCGAGAAAGCCAGGATCGAAGATTCCGGGCTTTACTCCTGTAACGTCGAATTTGATAGCGGTGACGGGAAAGCCACTTACCAGCTCTTTGTCTACCGTAAGACAGCTCTCATCTGGTCCCTGCCACCTATCCCTAAACTGAACATTTTTAATGCAAAGCACCTCATGGACCTGGCTTACAACTCACCCACTCACTCACACACTCACCCACTCACTCACTCACACACACACTCACTCACTCACTCACTCACTCACACACTCACTCACTCACTCACACACACTCACTCACGCACTCACTCACACACACTCACTCACGCACTCACTCACACACTCACTCACACACACTCACTCACGCACTCACTCACACACTCACCTACACTCACTCACTCACTCACCCACTCACTCACGTACACTCACTCACTCACTCACTATCACACTCACTCACCCACTCACTCACTCACTCACTATCACACTCACTCACTCACTATCACACTCACTCACACACACACACTCACTCACTCTCACACTCACTCACTCACTCTCACACTCACTCACGCACTCACTCACACACACTCACTCACGCACTCACTCACACACACTCACTCACGCACTCACACACTCACCTACACTCACTCACTCACTCACCCACTCACTCACGTACACTCACTCACTCACACACACACACTCACTCACTCATTCATCCACTCACACACACACACTCACTCACTCACTCACATACACTCACTCACACACACACACACACACTCACTCACCCACACACACACACTCATTCACTCATTCACCCACTCACACACACACACTCACTCACTCACTCACCCACTCACTCACAAACACTCACTCACTCACTCATACACACACTCACTCACTCACTCACCCACACACACACACACACACACATTCACTCACTCACTCACACACTCACTCACCCACCCACTCACTCACACACACACTCACTCACTCACTCACTCACTCACTCACTCTCACACTCACACACACACACACTCACTCACTCACACACACACGCAAACACTCACTCACTCACACACGCACACACTCAGTCACTCACATAATCAATCACTAACACATTCTCTCATTCACACATGCACACACTCACTCATTCACTCACTCACTTTTACACATGTGCAGTCAATCACTCACTCAAGTTTAATAGGTTGAAGAGTCTCCACAAGGAGGAGCTACAGTATTAGCAATCAAGCTCATGTATCTGAAATTGTTGAGATTTCACATCAATGACACTGCGTCCTTGTTTCTCTTCGGAGGACATGTAAAGGGAACATTACTGACATTCATAATTGGTTTTTTTTTACTTTCATTGACACAGCAACCTATCTATAGACGCTTTCGACGGTAACAACATAAACAAACGTTACTGCGCATGTGCGTTGTTCTGGCCCTAGCTTAACTTCCGGCAGACTACCGCAAACAATCAATAACAACGGAGTCCCTTTAGACTATTTCTGATAACAAGCAAAATAAATAACAAGTAAATTATGTTAGCTAGCTAGTTAAAACTATG
This sequence comes from Anguilla anguilla, assembly GCF_013347855.1. Classification (NCBI taxonomy): domain Eukaryota; kingdom Metazoa; phylum Chordata; class Actinopteri; order Anguilliformes; family Anguillidae; genus Anguilla; species Anguilla anguilla. The sequence continues at coordinate 82,422,165 of NC_049201.1, read as the reverse complement.
TCAAGCCAGTATTATTTGGGGTTACCAGTCGAAGAAAAGAACCATTACTTGGCCAAACTCAAATGCGATAACGTTACACTACTAGAAAAACAAGCGACAGAAACAGATAACTGTTGACAGTATTGCACCTTGCGGAACATCATACATTCCTTGCATAACCCATAACTGTTCTGGTTACATGCACATTCTTGTGTAAAAAGTGCACTCTTTCTATTACATTGCTGAAAAACGATGATTACATGAGACACAAAATGGGGCTAGTGCTGGGCAGCATGTGTAGCCAATGCAATTACTATAGGTATTTATTTGTATAGCATGCATTGATGGAAAAACATCGTGGCTCTAATAGTTTGGGTCATCTTGCTAGGTAAACGCAACAAAAATGATCAGGCAATGCAACACTGTCAAGTCATTGGAAACAGGTATCAAAAAGTTCGTTCAAAACGTAGCTATAGCGTATCAACTACTAGCATTGATCTAACGTTTCTGTGTATAATTTATACAATGTTAGCTACGTTTAGCTAGCTAGCTAGCTACAATTAATTTAGTTAGCTAATTGTTCATAACTATTGAAGGCTTGTTACTGGTCAGCTAGCTATTAGCTATCGCTTATCATGAGTTTGTTACCTGAAACAAAGTCAGTGCTACAGTGAGAGCACCTATTCGACCACCTTCGTTCGACAGACAGGAAAACGTAAACTGATTTGCGACTATACACGAAATAGGTGAAATATCGGTAACAACCTGTACCTAGTTAAGTAGGAAAAATGTCCTTGTTATCCTCCCGTGGTTATTTTTTCAACACTTTCACGATTTTTTTTCTGTGCCGGCAAATAAGTCAGAGGTGGTCCAGCGCTAGCTTTTAGTTGCTAGAGGGGACGTGTATCCACAACCCTATATAAATTAATGGAACTTAAAATAAATTTGCTAGCATACTGTATAAGTTTCCTGTCTTGCGTATTTGAGGTTAATATGAGAAAGGGTGATCCCTATCAGCACGTCTAGGAATCCGTACATATTCACTGTTGTCACTCAAGTCGCAGGACGCAAAATAGCCGTTGGGAAAGCAGTTTGAATGTATGAAGCAACATCTGCGCCATTGGCTTTAATGGGTCACGATGAGATAATTACGAGCGTGTTGCTTGTCTTAAAGTTGATATAGTAAATAAGGCTGTATTGGTATTAGTAAATGTGTATGTATGAAGTTTATTTATTTATTTATACAGTTTATTATGTGTATTTTTACAGGACTTACATTTGAATAGGTAATGATGTCCAGTTATTTCTCAAAAATACGAAGTAACGGGCACGCACCAGCTATAATAATCGCAGGGATTCCATCAATTCGTTTCACAATTCCCAAGTGGGGTTACAAAGTTAAATAATGTATTTTTACAAATTTTCAAAATGGCATTTGTTCCAAGTTGCACCACACAGCACAACAACCTGAGCCCAACGTCAGTCTGCTCATCAGTTTAACTTTCACTCCGTTTGTAATCGGTGCCATATTAGCCAGTAAACACAAACCGAATAATAAACAAACACAGACCGGAAGTTAATTTAGGGCCAAGCGCATAACCTTGGCAACGCGCGTGCCTCCGATGAAAGCGTCTATAGAGGCGGATATTTATTGATGCAGCTGACGTTAAGCACCTTGCTCAAGGCCACACGTTTGAATCAGACAATTAAACCTAGTTTCCTAACCATTATGCTACACTTCTGCAACACTATTATGTAACCTACTGTTAGTTGTGAGTTGAAAATGGCTCTTAGTTCTAGGAAAAATATGACCTTGTATGTCAACAGCCTCTAATCTCTTTACACCATCTCCCCTTGTTTATGTGACCGATTTGTTTTGGCAGGCACATATACAATAAACAATGAAAATGAACGACCCCGACAAATAAATAAAAAATAAAATAATAAGAATAACAGATTAAGCAAAATGAATACTGAGGGAATGGTACTGTATACTAGTAACAATAGCAGCAGTAATTATGCTCAGATTAATAGCAGAAGCAATAATAATGTTGGTGACTAACGGAGGGAGTAAGTATTCCTCTTCAGGACCTGCGTTTCTCTCTTTTCTCCCTGTCACACTGCCACCCCCCCTCCAACCCCGCGCCCCCTCCCTCGCCCCCGCCCCCTCCCTTACCTCCCGAACCCTCTCCTTTGTGCAGAGAGGCCAAAGTTCGTCTCCACGCCGACGTACCACGAGTTCCTGGAGGGCCAGGACGCGGTGCTGCCCTGCGCCGCTGAGGGGCTGCCAGCCGTGGACGTGAAGTGGCGCAGAGCGCCTGAGGGTAGGGGTCTGGACATCGCGGCGGCCGCGTCTGCCGTCCTGTGTGGTATGGGGGCCTCCCTTCTCACGTTTCTGCTCCTGGCACTGTCTGTAGAGGGCGTGCAGAGGTGTCGATGGTGGGCAAACTGGTGAGGGGGAGACTGGCCGAAGGTCACCGATTCGTCCTGCGTTCGAATCGGGAGATGTTTCCCGTTTCTGCCCCTTAAACCCCGCCCCCCCCGCCCTCCCATCGGCGACGGGGATGGGAAACATCTCTGTTGACTCTGTTGACTGGTATGAGTGCACGTTTTCTGGTTGACAACAAGACCAGATCAGACAGGGCACTGTTTGGGGAGGGAGGGCTCCTTCTGTGGTCACCTAGTGGTGAAGTAAAGGTACTGACGTTACCAATGGGGAGTCGCTCGCTCAGTCAGTGGGAGAGCGAGAGAGGGATATCACCGTCTATAAAACAGTCCTGCCTCTTAATGTGACCACCACCATTGGTGCCCTTGGAGAGAGTGTGGCCTGGATTCAATCACAGCTTATTCTTAACTTTGACCTACGATTACAAGAGTGTTAGTCTGACCAGGTCGTTATGGCGATGGATGAATTTGCCAAATTGCGTTAAAGAAGGAAAGAAAAACATTGCCCTTGCTTGTCATTTCTGAGCTGAGTTCAGAACGGATGTTGATTGGGTCCACGCCTGTGTGCTTCTCAAAGCTTAATTTTGCATTAAAAGCGAGTGCGAGGATGGTTTGACGGTGGTGCTAACGCGCTACTCTGCCGTGTCACGTGACCCTCTGCAGAGCGAATCAGCGTGCTGCCGGACAACAGCCTGAAGATCGCCAAAATCGAGCGCAAGCATCGCGGCACCTACGTCTGCGAAGCCTCCATCCGCGACCGGCCTGTTTCCGAGCAGCTCCCCATTTCGGTCGTGGTCAACGGTAAGGTGCACAGAGTGGACCGAAACCACGGTTTTTAATAAAAATCAATTATGTTTGAGATACAGCACAATTGCATTACAGCCAGAATTTGGTGGGTTATTCCCAGGTGTGCTTGCTAGTCATTTTTTCATCCCATGTTATGACAATTGAACGACAGAACTCCACAGGACATGGAGGGCAAGCCATTTTGGCTCAAATATGGGACGTTCCAGTTAGCGCGGGGATTCAGCTCCTCCCTCTTTTGTGACGATCCATTCCCCCTCACTTTCACATTCACTGTGCTTGTCCTTCCAGCACCCCCGACTGCTGAAATCCACGAGAAGAAGAAAAATGTCCTGGCAGGACCCAGAACCAACGTGTCCATATCCTGCCTGGTCAATGGATTTCCCACCCCAAATATCTCCTGGACCAGGTGACTATGCTGGGCCTACCAAAGCAGCCGCCGTCGGCGATGCGTCGCTAATGGGGGTACTGTGGAATGCTGGCTGACTCAGCAAACTGTGTGCAACTCAGAGGTTCCAGGTTGGATTGCTACACAGAGCTTTGCGGTTGTATCCTTGGGCAAGGCCTATATTGGGCTGCTGGGTGGCGCATCCTGTTAAGGCACTGTTGTAGAGCACAGGTGAGCCCCCAGGTCCAGGCTTGAATGAGGCATGATTGAAATGGATGAGGTGTTATTGCCGTTAATCTCATTCAGGGTCAGGGAGAGTTCAGTCGGTCAGGATTTGTGTCTCTAGCGACACCTCCTGGCTGACCGGATGCTTGCGGCCTGCTTGCAAAAGCTGTGCGTGAAGTGTGTCCCTCCAACTCGTGTCTGTGCAAGCTGAGCTTGGGGGTTGCATTGTGAAAAGAAGCAACTGATGACATCACAAGATTTGGACGAGAGTGATTTTTTATTTAGACTTTCCTGCATCCGCTGTGGAGATAGCAACATGTACATGATCGAGCATTCCAAATTAGGGATAAAATGGCGTGAAAGGTGTAAAAAACCTACATTTATTCTGTAAATGTTTAAGCCACACTGCTAAAAAGTTGATCTCAACAAGTATTTTAGTCTTATATTAGACTTAAAATCTTATTTCTATGACTTCTTAGCTGAATAATAACTCTTGCCAATGAGGCGAGACAGTTTGACTCATTTCAAGATTGGCCAGTGGGGTAAGAAAATTTCACTTTCAAGCAAGCCTTAACTTAGAATAAGCTAATATTTTCTAGTTGAGAAAAAAAAGAAAAAGATTTTAAGTCTCATTACAAGACTGGAACACAATGTTAAGTCGGACGTATTTTGCAGTGTACATAAGTGAAAATGTAAATGGTGACGTGAATGTGTGAATGTAAAGGCATGTGTGTTTTTATGCACGCGTGACCGGGGGCATGTGTAATTCGCCGTGGCGCCTAGCTTCGCCGTGTTTACGTGTCCGTCTACGTCTCAGCGCGGCGTTAATGTAGCGTGCCGTCCTGCGTCCAGCAGACAATCCTCCTGCTTCCTGTCCATCTCCCCTCGGTATCTGTCTGCGCTTAATGTGCCGTAGAGCCAAAATGGCTTCCATTTACTCGCTACCCCCTCCCCCTCCCCCTGGCTCAGAGTTCATCGTGTCCCCGTTCCCTCCGCAGCCCCCCGCTGTCGGACGCCACCCGCTACCGGTACAATTCGGACAGGAGCGAGCTGATCATTCCCTCGGTGGTCCGGAGTGACTTCGGCCAGTACACGTGCGTCACCGCCAACAAGATCGGGGAGGCCCGGGCCAGCTTCACGCTCGACGTCACGGGTACAGCTCCTTGGGGAAAAGTCCCTTTATTTTATTTTTATTTGTGCGAAAGGTTTTCTTAGTTTTTTTGGGGGTTTTTTTTGCAAATGACTTCTCAAACATTTGTTATTCATTTTCCTTAAAGAGTTTACCAAACCAGGTTAAAAATCATAAAACTCACTGTCTGACATACTTGGTAACACCAAGTAACACCAAGTATGTGGTGATTGCAGTTATTACATATTTATATTGGACCGAATATCCGAATAGCCTGCAGTGGGAGTACAGCAAAGGCACGAACCATTGAGGTAATGAAGGCCAGGGAAGCCCAGATGTATTTGTGTGGTTCTGGCCTTTAAGCACAAGCCCACTTCAAAGGTAAAGCGACAGTGTTTCTCAGTGTTTACACTGTTAACCCTCACATCCACAGTTGAGGTTCATCGAATTCTGCTGTACACTTCTGCCTGTGAAACCGACACAGCCTGTTTTAAATATAAATAAATAAGACTATAGCATCGCTAATGAGGCTAAGGTCTGTATTCTGTAAGGCTTGCGATGGAAAGTCCCCATTTCAAATTGTCTGTTTTGTTTGTTTAACAAACAAAACATTTTTGAATATTAAAGTCAAAAATACATGCAATACTCTAGGAGGCTTCATTGTGCTCCCATGCATTTATGGAAAACATGTTAAGTTTGAGTTTTCTAGAAAGTGATGTCTGTTTTTGTCAACTATTTTTTGAGCATTCAGTACCCAATTACTAACAAATAGGCTTCAGTTGAGGACATTTTATTCCCTATTGAGAATTGAAGGGGGAATGAACCACGGAACACCAGCTGGTGCTTTGTTTATTAGCTGCAATAAAATAAAAATAAAAATACGCTCTCTTTTTGTGTTTACTTCCCAGTGCCTAAAGTTGAAATTATTTCCAGTGCCCAAGACATAGAGGTGGGAGTGAGACACCTGCTTCTCTGCAAAGGTTTGTGCACGTCTTTGAAATTCTCTTTGTGAGTGAAAGACAAAGCTCTTCCTGACATGAGGCTATGAATTCAACTGCAGTTTCTCTCTGGTATTCCAATGTTGATGTCTGTTTTTTGGCGCATTTATGTGAATACTTTTGCGCACAGTCCATTTTAAAACAATGAACTGACCAGACAGAGGTGACGACTGTGCGTGTGCCTGACGTGTCCGTGCGTGTGCCCGTGTGTGAACGTTTGTGTGTGCGGGTGACTTTGGACTCATCTCATACTGCGATAAAAAGAGAAACCAGTAACCATAATGCATGTTTGTTTGCATCGCCTGTGCCCTCTAGGGCAGCTCTGCGTATGCCTATTACTTAACATACTGCATATTGTTTAGTTTGGCAGAGTGTGAGGCCTAGCACTGCAGCGTTTCTCATTAAACGTTCAGACTGCATTGGCACTCTCAGCATAACACTTCCTTGTTTGCGGTTATCTGCTCTGCAGCTGGTGCCAATGGGAGGATGACGTGGCATAAGGACGGGGAGGATGTAGACGAGGACCAGGTAGTGGTGGAAAACGTCGACGAGACTTCGTCGAAACTGATCATCGAGAAAGCCAGGATCGAAGATTCCGGGCTTTACTCCTGTCACGTCGAATTTGATAGCGGTGACGGGGAAAGCCACTTACCAGCTCTTTGTCTACCGTAAGACAGCTCTCGTTTGGTGCCTGCCACCTCCCTAAACTGAACATTTTTAATGCAAAGCACCTCATGGACCTGGCTTACAACTCACCCACTCACTCACACACTCACCCACTCACTCACTCACACACACACTCACTCACTCACTCACTCACTCACACACTCACTCACTCACTCACACACACTCACTCACGCACTCACTCACACACACTCACTCACGCACTCACTCACACACTCACTCACACACACTCACTCACGCACTCACTCACACACTCACCTACACTCACTCACTCACTCACCCACTCACTCACGTACACTCACTCACTCACTCACTATCACACTCACTCACTCACTCACTATCACACTCACTCACTCACTATCACACTCACTCACACACACACACTCACTCACTCTCACACTCACTCACTCACTCTCACACTCACTCACGCACTCACTCACACACACTCACTCACGCACTCACTCACACACACTCACTCACGCACTCACACACTCACCTACACTCACTCACTCACTCACCCACTCACTCACGTACACTCACTCACTCACACACACACACACACACACACTCACTCACTCACTCATTCACCCACTCACACACACACACACACTCACTCACTCACTCACTCACTCACACACACACACACACACACTCACTCACTCACTCACTCACTCACTCACTCACTCACTCACTCACTCACTCACTCACTCACTCACTCACTCACTCACTCACTCACCCACACACACACACACACACACACTCATTCACTCATTCACCCACTCACACACACACACTCACTCACTCACTCACCCACTCACTCACACACACACTCACTCACTTACTCACACACTCACTCACTCACTCACTCACTCACTCACTCACTCACACACTCACTCACTCACACACACACACTCACTCACACACGCAAACACTCACTCACTCACTCACACACGCACACACTCAGTCACTCACATAATCAATCACTAACACATTCTCTCATTCACACATGCACACACTCACTCATTCACTCACTCACTTTTACACATGTGCAGTCAATCACTCACCCAAGTTTAATAGGTTGAAGAGTCTCCACAAGGAGGAGCTACAGTATTAGCAATCAAGCTCATGTATCTGAAATTGTTGAGATTTCACATCAATGACACTGCGTCCTTGTTTCTCTTCGGAGGACATGTAAAGGGAACATTACTGACATTCATAATTGTTTTTTTTTTTTTTTACTTTCAGGCGGATATTTTTAGGCGGATATTTATTGGTGCAGCTGATGTTAAGCACCTTGCTCAAGATTACAAGGCCACACGTGGGAATCAGACAATTAAACCTAGTTTCCTAACCATTATGCTACACTTCTGCAACACTATTATGTAACCTACTGTTAGTTGTGAGTTGAAAATGGCTCTTAGTTCTAGGAAAAATATGACCTTGTATGTCAACAGCCTCTAATCTCTTCACACCATCTCCCCTTGTTTATGTGACCGATTTGTTTTGGCAGGCACATATACAATAAACAATGAAGAAAATGAATGACAAATAAATAAAAAATAAAATAATAAGAATAACAGATTAAGCAAAATGAATACTGAGGGAATGATACTGTAATAATAGTAACAATAACAGCAGTAATTATGCTCAGATTAATAGCAGAAGCAATAATAATGTTGGTGACTAACGGAGGGAGTAAGTATTCCTCTTCAGGACCTGTGTTTCTCTCTTTTCTCCCTGTCATACTGTCATCCCCCCCCCACCAACCCCCCGCCCCCGCCCCCGCCCCCACCCCCACCCCCACCCCCTCCCCCTCCCTTACCTCCCGAACCCTCTCCTTTGTGCAGAGAGGCCAAAGTTCGTCTCCACGCCGACGTACCACGAGTTCCTGGAGGGCCAGGACGCGGTGCTGCCCTGCGCCGCCGAGGGGCTGCCAGCCGTGGACGTGAAGTGGCGCAGAGCGCCTGAGGGTAGGGGTCTGGACATCGTGGCGGCCGCGTCTGCCGTCCTGTGTGGTATGGGGGCCTCCCTTCTCACGTTTCTGCTCCTGGCACTGTCTGTAGGGGGCGTGCAGAGGTGTCGATGGTGGGCAAACTGGTGAGGGGGAGACTGGCCGAAGGTCGCCGATTCGTCCCGCGTTCGAATCGGGAGATGTTTCCTGTTTCTGCCCCTTAACCCCCGCCCCCCCCCGCCCTCCCATCGGCGACGGGGATGGGAAACATCTCTGTTGACTGGTATGAGTGCACGTTTTCTGGTTGACAACAAGACCAGATCAGACAGGGCACTGTTTGGGGAGGGAGGGCTCCTTCTGTGGCCACCTAGTGGTGAAGTAAAGGTACTGACGTTACCAGTGGGGAGTCGCTCGCTCAGTCAGTGGGAGGGCGAGAGAGGGATATCACCGTCTATAAAACAGTCCTGCCTCTTAATGTGACCACCACCATTGGTGCCCTTGGAGAGAGTGTGGCCTGGATTCAATCACAGCTTATTCTTAACTTTGACCTACGATTACAAGAGTGTTAGTCTGACCAGGTCGTTATGGCGATGGATGAATTTGCCAAATTGCGTTAAAGAAGGAAAGAAAAACATTGCCCTTGCTTGTCATTTCTGAGCTGAGTTCAGAACGGATGTTGATTGGGTCCACGCCTGTGTGCTTCTCAAAGCTTAATTTTGCATTAAAAGCGAGTGCGAGGATGGTTTGACGGTGGTGCTAACGTGCTACTCTGCCGTGTCACGCGACCCTCTGCAGAGCGAATCAGCGTGCTGCCGAACAACAGCCTGACGATCGCCAAAATCGAGCGCAAGCATCGCGGCACCTACGTCTGCGAAGCCTCCATCCGCGACCGGCCTGTTTCCGAGCAGCTCCCCATTTCTGTCGTGGTCAACGGTAAGGTGCACAGAGTGGACCGAAACCACGGTTTTTAATAAAAATCAATTATGTTTGAGATACAGCACAATTGCATTACAGCCAGAATTTGGTGGGTTATTCCCAGGTGAGCTTGCTAGTCATTTTTTCATCCCATGTTATAACAATTGAACGACAGAACTCCACAGGACATGCAGGGCAAGCCATTTTGGCTGAAATATGGGATGTTCCAGTTAGCGCGGGGATTCAGCTCCTCCCTCTTTTGTGACGATCCATCCCCCCTCACTTTCACATTCACTGTGCTTGTCCTTCCAGCACCCCCGACTGCTGAAATCCACGAGAAGAAGAAAAATGTCCTGGCAGGACCCAGAACCAACGTGTCCATATCCTGCCTGGTCAATGGATTTCCCACCCCAAATATCTCCTGGACCAGGTGACTATGCTGGGCCTACCAAAGCAGCCGCCGTCGGCGATGCGTCGCTAATGGGGGTACTGTGGAATGCTGGCTGACTCAGCAAACTGTGTGCAACTCAGAGGTTCCAGGTTGGATTGCTACACAGAGCTTTGCGGTTGTATCCTTGGGCAAGGCCTATGTTGGGCTGCTGGGTGGCTCATCCTGTTAAGGCACTGTTGTAGAGCACAGGTGAGCCCCCAGGTCCAGGACTGAATGAGGCATGATTGAATTGGATGAGGTGTTATTGCCGTTAATCTCATTCAGGGCCAGGGAGAGTTCAGTCAGTCAGGATTTGTGTCTCATCGCTCTCTAGCGACCCCTCCTGGTTGATCAGATGCTTGCGGCCTGCTTGCAAAAGCTGTGCGTGAAGTGTGTCCCTCCAACTCGTGTCTGTGCAAGCTGAGCTTGGGGGTTGCATTGTGAAAAGAAGCAGCTGATGACATCACAAGATTTGGACGAGAGTGATTTTTTGTTTAGACTTTCCTGCATCCGCTGTGGAGATTGCAACATGTACATGATTGAGCATTCCAAATTAGGGATAAAATGGCGTGAAAGATATAAAAAAATGTAATGTAAAAAATGTAAATGTTTAAGCCACACTGCAAAAAAAGTTGATCTCAACAAGTATTTTAGTCTTATATTTAGACTTAAAATCTTATTTCTATGACTTCTTAGCTAAATAATAACTCTTGCCAATGAGGCGAGACAGTTTGACTCATTTCAAGATTGGCCAGTGGGGTAAGAAAATTTCACTTGTCAAGCAAGCCTTAACTTAAAATAAGATAATATTTTCTACTTGAGAAAAAAAAAAAAGATTTTAAGTCTCATTACAAGACTGGAACACAATGTTAAGTCGGACGTATTTTGCAGTGTACATAAGTGAAAATGTGAATCGTGATGTGAATGTGTGAATGTAAAGGCCGGTCTGTGTGTTTTTATGCACGCGTGACCGGGGGCATGTGTAATTCGCCGTGGCGCCTAGCTTCGCCGTGTTTACGTGTCCGTCTACGTCTCAGCGCGGCATTAATGTAGCGTGCCGTCCTGCGTCCAGCAGACAATCCTCCTGCTTCCTGTCCATCTCCCCTCGGTATCTGTCTGCGCTTAATGTGCCGTAGAGCCAAAATGGCTTCCATTTACTCGCTACCCCCTCCCCCTCCCCCTGGCTCAGAGTTCATCGTGTCCCCGTTCCCTCCGCAGCCCCCCGCTGTCGGACGCCACCCGCTACCGGTACAATTCGGACAAGAGCGAGCTGACCATTCCCTCGGTGGTCCGGAGTGACTTCGGCGAGTACACGTGCGTCGCCACCAACAAGATCGGGGAGGCCCGGGCCAGCTTCACGCTCGACGTCACGGGTACAGCTCCTTGGGGAAAAGTCCCTTTATTTTATTTTTATTTGTGCGAAAGGTTTTTCTTAGTTTTTTTGGGGTTTTTTTTTTTGCAAATGATTTCTCAAACATTTGTTATTCATTTTCCTTAAAGAGTTTACCAAACCAGGTTAAAAATCATAAAACCCACTGTCTGACACATACTTGGTAACACCAAGTATGTAGTGACTGCAGTTATTACATATTTATATTGGACCGAATATCCGAATAGCCTGCAGTGGGAGTACAGCGAAGGCATGAACCATTGAGGTAATGAAGGCCAGGGAAGCCCAGATGTATTTGTGTGGTTCTGGCCTTTAAGCACAAGCCCACTTCAAAGGCAAAGCGACAGTGTTTCTCAGTGTTTACACTGTTAACCCTCACATGCACTGTCGAGGTTCATCGAATTCTGCTGTACACTGCTGCCTGTGAAACCGACACGTCCTGTTTTAAATTTAAATAAATAAGACTATAGCATCGCTAATGAGGCTGTATTCTGTAAGGCTTCCGATGGAAAGTCCCCATTTCAAATTGTCTGTATTGTTTGTTTAATGGCGTAAAAAAAAAAATGTATTTTGAATTTGTGTATGTTTTACAGCCCAATGTTTTCACTCACAATAGACAGCCACTCAGGAGAAGCTGTGCAAGTAGACATTTACACACGAATGGTCCTCCATCAAAACATCTTTTAGGTACACAGGGCCAAGTGCAGTGTTGCTTAGCTGGAGGTTTAACCACAGGTTTCAACCTTGAGACAGCAGAACTGCGTCACAACTGGAAGAGCTAATCCTTATTTCCACAGCTTTGGAGAGCTGTTCCAGTTGTGATGCAGTTCTGTGGTCTAGAGGTTTAAACTTGAGACTTAAACTCCAGCTAAGCACACTATAATTGACCCAGAGCATTGAGGGGCCCTGCTGCACTATTTAGTTAGAATGAAGATGTGTCTACATATTTAGCATAAATGTACAATACATCTCCTTCACATATTGTTCATTAACAGAACGTGAAAAATATTTGCCCCACTTTAAAAAAACAATCTTGACCCCTCAACCCCCCTCCCCCCCCCCCACCCCCTTCCCAAAGGAAGTAGCTGAAGAACGCTGTTCTTGTTAGTTTTATCTTTTTTTGGAGGGTGTTGGCCACAGACCAATCACAATGCAGCATTTCCGGGATCCATCTTTCTTCTTCTGTTCTTCAGTGCATCCGGCAGTGTCCCTGAGCAAGGCTTCCCTGGAGGTGGAGCCCGGGAGGACTGCCTCCGCGACGTGCGAAGCCTCCGGACACCCCCCTCCCAGAGTTCACTGGGTTCGGAAAGGCACCAACGTGGAACTGGTGAGACAAACTCCCCTTTCTCTGCATTTTCGGCTGAGAGTAGGAAAAAAGAGAAACTAGAAATTATCGGAAGCTTTTGGTCATAGTTATTGCTGCTAAAGCTGGTGTGTCCGATTACTAAGTGTACTATTTCACATGGGAGACATGGGTGTTTGATAACATTTTTAAATAAATAAATGATAGAATAATTTTAAAAATGTGTTTTGTGTTAAGTCAGGTTCCCTTTGTCTAATATTAGATTTTGTCTAAAGATCTGAAACCATTCAGTGTGACAAATATGCAGTACTAGAGGAAATCGGGAAGAAAATATTTTTTCATGTAAATATTTTTTCATGGCACTGTATACAGAGAAACACAGCCACTTTATGCTGGACACATTTTCCCTTGTGTTTTGTGAGGTTGATTTTTTTTTTGTTGAAACCGACAACCTTGGAGTCAATGGATGAATGTTGGAATGTGCGTAGAAGAACTTAGTGGATTCAATTAGAAAGCCCATACAAAATGAAATACTGTACAATAACAATGTAGTGTTTCAATAACTTATTCTCTTCAAGTTTGGCTTCAACGGATTAGTTTTTTTTTCCGTGACTCATATAGAGTTAGACATGGGCGCTTCTGTCTCCATGCCTTTGCCTGGTTACTGTTGCCGGGCAACTCCCACTTCATGCTTCTCGTGCGTGCGGGCCGGCGGGGCGAGCGTCCCCCGTGTGACCCTGTGTGTGTGTGTTCAGACCCCCAGCAGCGCCCGAGCGAAGGCCAAGGGCCCCACACTGGAGTTTGAGGCAGTCCAGCCCGCAGACGGTGGCCTGTACACCTGCGTGGGCCTCAGCGATGTTGGGAACGACACCGTGGACTTCAGCCTGGAGAGTAAGACTGACCTCCCTCCTTCCCCCCTTTCTCTCTCCTTCTCTCTCTTGCTCTCTCTCTCTCTCTCTCTCTTTCTCTCTCTCTCTCTCTCTCTCGGTACTGTCTGGCTAAGTGCGGATAACGGGCCAAATAAAATTGTCCCATTATACAGACCCATGCCTGTCAACATTAATAATAATATGCCACAACACTGGCCCTTTACTAATTACCACTGTTCATGTCACATACCACAGCCTACTGTAGCACTGTCCCAATAAGAGCTGTCAATCACATGTAGGACAGAGTCACATACTGCAAGCCATTGACTTGGTGTGTGATTCGCATGCTAAGCACCAACGTGCTGATCTATGGCGTGTGTGTTTGTCCGGCACTTGTCCTGTAGTTAATTTTCAAATACTGTGACTTTAACATAGCCTCAATGAGGAGACTTTAACGTGTATGAACTTATCACATTGACCAGCTGAGCACATTTCCTGAGAATAGTCCTAATGGCCTTGACGAAACAGAAGAAGGAGAAGAAAAAAAAACAGACATGTTTGAAATTCGCGTAGCGGACGACCTTGTTAAAGGTCACGTGCGTAGCGGGCAGCTGATGATCCTCCAGGGCCACTTTTGGAACACGCCCAGTTTAAATGGCGGAACTGATAACAGAGCACAACCCTATCAGAGCACTTAGGGCTGAACTCTCGGCCTCGTAAGGTCCAGTTCATGAAGTGAAGGACACGACTGCTATATTCAGTACATCACTGAATGTTGAACAAGTGTTGAGTCATAAAAGAATCTGGTACATATTTTCCTACATGTGTTAAACTTTGTTGAATTTGGCCAGATCAGGGTAAACGTGCATAAATGTTTATTTTATGGTTTATGGATGTTAAGAATGTATGTTTTCGATTCCTTATTTTTTATTAGTTTTCATACGCTTAAAAAACATAATGTTTTGTGCTTACATATTTTTCTCATTCGTCCTCTCTGTTTTTTCTCCTTCCTTCCTTCTCTGTGCTATTTTCTTCCTCCCTGCCTCCTTTTCTACCTCACCTGTCCCTCTCCGATCTCCTTTTTCTTTTTTCTCCTTTCCTCTCTCCCTCTTTCTCACTTCCATTTATGCTTCTCTCATCGTTCCCTTTCTCATTTACTCTTCCTCCGTCCCTCCGTCCTCTCCTGTCATCATTCCCTCATACTCTCTCTCTCTCTCTCCCTCTGCCTTTCTCTCTCTCCCTTTCTCCTCATCTCCCTCCCTCACCCCCCCCCCCTCCCCCTCCCCCCCCCGTCTTCTCGCTCCCCGTTCCTCTCCGTGCTCCAGCCTGGCCGGGAGCTCCGTCCCAAATTGGGGTGAGCCCCGGGCCCGCCTCGGCTCGCCTCTCCCTGGACGCCCCCCCAGTCAACGGGGGGACCCCCATCACCCAGTACGTCCTGGAGTGGAGGAAGGAGAACGAGGGAAACCGGAGCCGGAGAGTGGTCCAGTCCGCCGGTAAAGACGCCATCTCAGCGCTGCTTTCGTAACTCAGCCACGTTGTGCACTGGAAGGCGGAAGAAGCTCACGCCTTCTAATCTTAATCCGTCTCAGTGCGTTTCGTATTATTGCGTCTGCATTTCTGAACGTGGGTTTAATTATGTTTTGAATTACTTTTTATCCTATGTATCGTCAGTTAAAACTAGAAAATAAATAGGACACCATTATTATTATTATTATTATTATTATTATTATTATTATTATTATTATTATTATTATTCAATCATCCAGTATATATGCTGTCCTGATAAATAAAGAAAAAGCATTTTGTGCTGAAAGATGTCGTGTGATGTAAGTGGCAGTGTGTGTTCCTGACTCACCTGTTCTGCATCCTGTGCCCAGAACCCCTGGTCCTGCCCGCCCTGGAGCCCTACACCTCCTACCTGGTCCGCCTCGCCGCCACAAACCGCCTGGGACAGGGGGCGTTCTCCAGCGAGCACGCCGTCCGAACCCTGGCCAAGCGTGAGTGTCACGTTGAATTAATCCCCCCCCCCCCCCCTTTTTTTTTTGTTGTTCTGTTATTATCTGCAACAAAGGCTTAAAAATAACTGATTAAAATTACTTTTCTTTTGCTCTGTTGTTTTTGTACTGGGTTTTGTAGCAGGAAATGTACATTTTGAGAGTACAGTACATCATTCTTTCTGCTACTGTTCTGTTTTGTTCCTTGAAGATCTGAGACTGTGCCGGAGTGGGGTTGAATGAAACTTCTCTGAATTTCCTTTCATGTTAATAGTTACAGCATTTTTATGAAGTTCGTCATCTCTTAAACTGCGCAGCTGTTGTATGTTCATGGGGAGGATCAGTGTGTCCCCTTACGGAAAAAAATCTAATTTCCCCCCGTGAATATAACCTTTTCACATGTGAGTTAAAATATTCGAATGTGAAAATAAAATCTCAGATGTGAACTGGACGTTTTCACATGTAATTGGCTTCTTTTCATATGTGAATGAAAATGTCCACATGTGTAAAGGAAAGAGGTCACATGAAGACATGTGAAATTTGTATCATCATATGTGAATTACAAATGTTCACATGTGATTGGCTTTTTTCACATGCGAACTCAGTTCAGACATGTGAAAACCCAACATTTGTCACGTGTGAAATTTGCATTGTCACATGGGAATTCCACATTTTCA
This sequence comes from Anguilla anguilla, assembly GCF_013347855.1. Classification (NCBI taxonomy): domain Eukaryota; kingdom Metazoa; phylum Chordata; class Actinopteri; order Anguilliformes; family Anguillidae; genus Anguilla; species Anguilla anguilla. The sequence continues at coordinate 82,405,984 of NC_049201.1, read as the reverse complement.
AATGTGAACATGGGATACTTTTTCCTCTCCTCTTGTAAATGGGATTATTTTTGTCATTCACATGTGTACTCTTCACATGTTGGGTGTTCACATGTGATTTTCACATGTGGTTTTTTTCTTAACGGTTGTCATTATTCCTGCCTCTGTAAGCCCCTCATTACTTTGCTTTAGTTCATTACGAAGTGAAATGCTCATTTGTATTCAATATTTGTCAAATGATATGCATTGTCACATTGTGACTACACCGATGAATGAAATCTCATGAGTTGTGGTAGGCTGTGATTGACATGTATTATCTTTCGTTTTTTTTTTTGATGTATGAATTTCTGTAAAAATCATCCATTATCACATCACCACGCACATGACATCACCTGCTCGCCGATGACATCATCCACCATCCATCACTTGCCCCTCCCATCCTCGCGATGACCTCGCCGCCATTGCGTCATTCCATTGGCTCCTGCAGAAGGTAAACTGGGGGCATTGTGGGAACTGGGCAGAGCAGTTCTTTCAGACAAAAGATCGTTGTCACAGCAGGAATGCATGAAATACCAGAAACAACATATGTGCGGAAGTGCTATTCACAAATACGCACAGCTTACGCAACGGGCATTTTAGCACTAGACCCACAGGGAGTTGACTAGGTCATCTATATGTTGCCATTTGTAGCTTCAGGTTTAGATGCAGTGCACCTGTAACAGCTGTGTAACTGTTCTTAGCGGATGTCATGTCCGTAGCAGCAGAATAACATGCTCCTGTAGCCGTCCTGTTGTTTCCATGGAATCACGCATACCTGTAGCAGCCCTGTATGTGTTGCGCAATAATTTGTAGCTGTGGCGGTTCAGGTTCCGCTGAGCGGCGTCAGTGAAGTAAAGATGCGTACGCGGCGCACAACGTTCTTGCAAGGTTACGGAAAGCGTTGTGTGAAGGTTATGAGCCTGCTGGGAGGTCGAGCGTTATTCCCCGACTCTCATTCGCTGGTGCCTCTGTCCCTCCAGGGGAGCCAGACAGCCCCGTACTGATGGACAGCGAGGTCCAGGTGGAGAAGAACTCGGTCTCCGTTCCCATCATGCAGCAGGACAACGGCAGCGAGCCCGTCATCCACTACGTCGTACGCTACAGGCCCGTGAGTCTTTAGGAAACAGAACGACCTGTTCCAGTGATCCAGCGCCTCAGCACTGTCCGATCGGCCATTATCCGGCCCAGCTCAGCTCATCAGAGACAACGTCGGCAGTCTGTACTACACTGAAAAAAAATGTTTTTCTGTGTATAGTATAGTATCGTGACCCCCCCCTCTCAGCTGATCAATCTGGGCACTCCTCCACCCAGCACTCACCAATCAGAGCTCTCCCCCGCTCACCACTCACCAATCAGGATTGTCCTTTTCTGGTCCACAGGACATGGAAGACGAGGCGTGGAAGGAGATAGAGCTCCCGGCCAACGCCACGGCGATCAATCTGGCAGGACTGCAGTACAACACCACCTACCACCTGGAGGTCCGGGCCATCAACCCCATGGGGTCCTCCCGCTCCGCCCACTTCAGCTTTTGGGTGCCTCAGGCCAGCGCTGGTATGTGGAATAAATGCAGGGTGTTGGGGGGGGGGGGGGGGCGGGGGGGGACTCCTTGCCTGACACGTGCCAGAGCAGCAAGCACTTCCTGCATTTCTGACAGGGCATTTAGAATGCACAACCCTTTTCCAGCGGTTGGGTTCAGGGTCAAATTCAAGGTCAGATGCAAAGATCAAGGTCAAATTCAAGGTCAATACGTTTTTACCGTTACCATCTAAAGTTGGTAGTTTCATGGACAAATAACCAGAACAACTCTGTTTCAGAGACAAATAAAGTTGATTCAGTCATGCAGCATTGAGAGGAAGCACGCAATGTGAGCGTTCGTCCCATCAGAACTACTGCAGATATAGTCTTACACAGTCACACCCGTAAATCGAAACACTGCAAACATACCGTTTATGAGTATGGCTGCGTCTGTGCTCTAGTTTGATCACATGGCCATGCAACACAGAACATTCTCACACCCAATTATATTTTCTAAATTGAACACGACAGGAAGCTCGCCCTTGTGATTTTCATAAGCGAATCTGGACGGAATATATGCGTCCTGATTTTACATGCAGAGAAAAGGCAAAGCAATCCTAGGTTCTTCCTCAGTAGGAATCTGTTCCAGTGCAGCTCAGAGGGTAAAAAATGTTCCACGCATGCATGCATTTGATTACATACATGCAGATCTTGGCAAAAGAAAAAAACTGCGTCAACAGAACAATGTAATAAAAAGAACCCTGTATATAAATACCAACGTATGAATGTAAGAGGCGTCAGTCATACTCTTTTCTTATTGGTCAGCATTGGTCAGCATGCTTCCTGCCTCAGTATCCACCTCTCGTCAGTCAATCATTCCTCTGTCCTTTCACTTTAAATCTTCACAGGAAAATGAATCGTGATGGAGTAATTTTAATGACGATAGCAATATTGTGGTGCTGTTAAGAGATTATGATTTAATAATTACAGCTCCACACACCCCCTCTCTCTCTCTCTCTCTCTCTCTCTCTTTCTCTCTGTCTCTCACTCCCTCTCTCTCACGCTCCCCCCCTCCAGTCCCAAAGACCGCAATGGGCAAAGGAGCGGTGATAGGCATCGTCATTTTGATCTTCCTGCTGTTGCTGGTTGCCGTGGACGCGACCTGTTGCTATGTCAACCGCTGCGGCCTGCTGATGTATCTGGCGGTTAAGCTGCTGGGCGAAAAAGCGCCAGGGCTCAAGTCTGTAGAGGAAGGAGACGGGGACAACATTGTGTAAGAGCATGTCTACTGACTGACAACACTGTGGGTCTGTGTGTGGGTCTGTGTGTGTGTGCGCGTGCATGCGTGTGTGCGGGTGTGCGGGTGTGCATGTGCGTGTATGTGTGTGCATATGTGTGTGCACGCGTACATGCGCGCTTGTGTGTGTGTTTGTGTGTGTGTTTGTGTGTGTGTGTGTGTGTGTGTGTTTGTGTGTGTGCGTGTGTGTGTGTGTGTGTGTGTGTGCGTGTGTGTGTATGTGTGTGTGTGTGCGTGTGTGTGTGAGAGAGCACCCTCCTCTAAGCCCTGCTGTGTGTGTGTGTGTGTGTGTGTAAGTGTGTGTGTGTGTGTGTGTGCGTGTGTGTGTGTATGTGTGTGTGTGTGTGCGTGTGAGAGAGCACCCTCCTCTGAGCCCTGCTGTGTGTGTGTCCTTTAATGCAGAGACGTGAAGTTGAATGGGTTAAGAGCTCAGAGAGGGAGCATCCCAAAACAGCAGCAGCAGCAGCAGAATGGGGCACAGAATGGGGTGCAGATGGAGGTCACGTGCGACAAAGCGCCCCTCACCAAATTCGAGTAGGTGCCCGGTCCCAGACGGGTGGAATCAGCTGACCTTCATCCCAGGACAGCTGAGTTCCACAAAAAATGGCAGAGAGAGGTGCCCCGGAAAGTCTGTGCGGTTCTAGTTCTAGAGTCACTGTTAAAATGCGGGTTTGCCCCCTTTCTGTTTGGGGAGCGAAAGGGCAGAGACAAGCCATTCATAAACCTGGTCTTCATTCTCAAGAGTATCCGTCTTACTTTCACAGCATTCAGTACAGCAACCAGCCAACGGCGCTCACGTCCACCATAATTTTCCATACGAAAGTTTGTTTATTAACATTACCAAAATAAAAGGAAAAACAACTGGTACCGTGGAGCGTTATTAGGAGCCCCCCCCCCTCCATTCGTCACCAGGACAACGACAGTTATATAGGGTATAGTGAACAGCCGTGCCCCCCCTGCATCGCTGTCTGAGGCATCAGAAGCCCTTCATCTTGCCTTCTACCTTGTGTACAGTTCTCTGTTGTAGATACTGTATGCCTGTGTGACACACTCTGAATAGGTGTTCCCATAGAGTGGTCTTGTCTGTTACGGTGGTTATTCTTAGGAAAATAGCTATGCCACAGAATTTTACCTCAGTGAATCAAAACAGCAAACCGAAGGCCGTCTGGGTAGTGTAGAGGTATAAGCACTGGCCAACCACCGCAGAGACGTGGCAGTGGTACCTCCGGCTTGGTCAGACATTCCTACGAACACAGTTGGCAGTGTTTGCGGGTGGGAAGCCGGTGAGGGTATGAGTCCTGATCGCTGCATTAGCGACTCCTACTGGTTGGTCGGGGCGCCTGTTCAGCAGGGAGGGGATCTGGGGGAGATGGCGTGAACCTCCGCACGCGTTACGCTCTCCCAGCGAAACTCCTCGCTGGGCCGTTGCCGAAAAAAACGCGTTGCCTCATCCTGCCATTTTTTGACACCCAATTTTGCGACTCTCTCGTGGCTCTCTCTCTTTGATGGCGCAAAAAAAATAAAAAATAAAACAGGAATGGCGTCCTGCACTCTGCTTTATGCGCGTAAGCAATCCGCGCCCCCCTGCAACGGTTTCTATCGGGCCTAAAGGTTCCTCTTTTTAAAATGCTGCTTCCCCTTCAGGAAAGCCTCGCCAGCTTCTGACCCAGCCACGGAGGACAGGAAGTGACATCACCAGATCACGACGCCCCCAAAAACACTGGTCCGGTAGGAAGAAGAGGCTGACCACATCCGGGATTTAAGGGGGGGGGGGGGGGGGAAGGCGACGTTCTATTTTGCGATTACAGGGAGCGATTGCGGTGCACATCGGGGAGAGTGAACCGCGCCTCTCTGTGTAAAAGCAGAGTGGGGGGAGGACGGAGAGGAGAAACGGGACTGGCTGGTGTCACAGACAGTTGGCACTTGGTTGATGTGCACCCGTTAAAGATCGACAACGAATGATTTAGGGGTGAATGAGGTGTAGCACCACCTCTTTGGACGAGCAGGGTTGACATGGCACCTTGTAATGCGTGTGTGTGTGTGTGTGTAAATACTGATAGTTTTTGGTAGAGTTAATACAGTATGTGTCACTATCCGTAATTTAAAAACATAAGATACTCATTTGGTTTTGCTTTTAAGTAAGATATCCAGTCGATCCTCCGTATAAAAAGCTATTTAGGCAGCTAAATGTTGTCCTTCAGCAATAGACTGAAACATTCATCAGCATTCTTGTATTTTACCAAAGTATTTTTGCATTATATATTTTTTTCAGTATTTCTACATCAAAATACAACATTCACAATCCAGTGTCTTGGTCATGAGGAAAATGTGTACAGATGAGAATGTGAGGCTGTGGATTTTTTAAATTTTATTTTATTTTTTGTTTGTTCTGTATATTTTGTGTATATACACACTATTTACGAATTCAAATTTTGTTGTACAAAATTAATGGAAATAAATGGAAGTTTGGAACTACAGTGAATTTTAAATGTTTTCGAAACTTTAATCTATTTGCATTCATGCTTTCTCAGCTGTGCTGTTTCTGTGAAATGTCCAGCATACACTGATATCAAAAGATATCAATTATCAGTCAAACTGCCAGATTTGCTGATAGGCAGAGCAAACTGTTGGATCAACCTTCATCAAAATGTACAACTCACAACCAGATGAAACTTAAGAAATTCATTAAGTTACAACAAATATTCACGTCAAATCTAAAGACGCGGTACAACTACCTTAACACGATTAACAAAGGTTACAGGCATGGACAGTCACACAAGAAATGAATGAAAGAAAATAACCAAATCACATTGTGTTTGTCCCAAAGTAATCTAAGGATGTGCCAAGACCAAAATTCAAAAACCTAAAGACAAGCAGAATATTCCAAAAAACCAGATATGACCAATATTCTGAACGGAGGCTCATCATTGGCTAAGAGGTGGGCCAATGAGGAAAGAAAGTATATAAGCTGAGAGAAAGGCTGAGAATATTCCGTTTTTATCCAGGAAGTGCCTCAGAATGATAATGTGACTTTGGAAAATGATATACTGTACCTCGGTACACTATCATAACTAAATAAATAAAAAGTGTAATTTTTTCCCCATTTTTGTTTTCCCTCATGAATGCGTTTTGTTGAGAGGACATTCTCAAAGCACCGGATTTATTAATCTCCTCATTTGTAAGCAAAGGAAAATATTGCTGTATATATTTTTTTTCATTTTGTATTGCTTTAGTAAATGTCCAGCTGTACAAATGGATGGTATGCAAAAACATAATCGGTGGATAAACAGCCTCTGCTAGATGTCTGAATGTAACGTAATGATCAATTATCACTGATGCTGTGATGTGTGTCCTTGAAAAACTTTGTTGCAACTATATTTATATTTTAGTTATAAACCTTGAAGTAGTCCGGGTGTCCTCGATCTAACAACTCTGTGTGCACGTGTGGAAATTAGAAAGTTTTAGCATGATCTTGTCATATTTTCTTGAAAGTTTGCAAAGTAATTTCACCCATCCTGGATACTGTTCAAGCAATTTAAGACATGATTTTGATGCTGGCAATGGAACCTGTTTATTTAGTTTCATCAGTACATGTTTTGTTGTGATATACCCATTTTTTAAACGATTACAGAACAATAGCAGTGTTAAGAGAGATTAGATCAGTCATACAGCAAGGCCTAACATTCACTTCCATTTAGTAGCCCACAAGATCTCTCCTAAGAACACATTTTAGAGACTCCATCGTTATTTTACTGCTTCAGGTGAAAGGGAAAGAGACTGCAGAAGTAGGCGGGGTGGGAGGAGGGGGGGTTTGGGCTGAGGTGGTTCGGGGGGGGGGTGGGGGGTGCTGGGGGGGAGGTGGGGATGGGGGGGATGGGGGGTGGTGCTGGGTGTGATGGGGGGGCTCGGGGGATGGGGGCTGGGGGGGATGAGGGGCGGGGCTGGGGGTGAAGGGGAGGTGTGTGGGGGGCTGGGGGGGATGGGGGGGGGGGGTCGATCAGTTTAAGGGAGCCAGTTTTGAACGAAAACCCGGCCCAGTTGCGCCACCGCTTGCTTGGTGATGGACAGGCGGCCCCACGCGGCCCTCTGGGCCTGGGTGCGGTGGGGGGCGCAGAGCCCCAAAACGCGGTCCAGCAGGCCGTTGGGCACCGTCACCGAGAGGTCCCCGCCGGCGCTCACCGACACCGTCGCGCCCTCGCCCCCGCGGTACTGCACGCTCACGGCCCCGCCCGCCTCGGACACCGACAGCGTCCCGTTCGGCGATTGCCACGGCAACGGCACCGGCTCGTTGTTCACCTGGACGACAGTCGATTGAGAACAAAATTCAGCCGGTGGGAATCGGCCGTTCCCCATGCAAATATAATACAATGTACCGTAATATAATGGTAAACATGTAGACTTCACCTAAATGTAGTTACACAGTCCACAGCAGGGTGATATATTGCAACATCTCAAAGCAGCAGTAATTTGTATGGTTGCCAATATACTGTTACACTGTATATATGCAATATATTGATAATATACTGTAAATTCAATTTTATTCAATTTCTGCAAGCAATTGACTGCTGGATTATATGCACACACACACACTCTCGCACAAACACATGCGTACATTTCTACACATAATCATCACATGAAACGTGAGGCGCATCGCAAATGCATAACCGCGAGTAAACAAGCACACAGTGTGAGGCATTTTCAGACCTTAGGCCTGCGAAAGGCCCTCTCATCACTCACCCAAACCAAACTGTGGGGCAGCACGATGACCTTGGTGCCACTGAACGCAGCCAGGACGCCCGCCAGGCTCGGCCCGTCCCTGGTGAGGGCGACGTTCGCCCCCACCTGCAGCCTCTCCGAGCTGGGACCCAAGCATTCGGACTGGACCAGCTGGTAGTGCCCCTTCCCCTGGACGGGCGTGAAACAGGACAGGCTGATATTTAGCGGCTGGGAAAGCATAGCCGTTTACCTATGTTTACCTAGGCAAGCGAGCCTTGCGCTGGCACGCCGTCGGCTAACCCAAGCTAGGGAAGTCCCTGGAAGTCAGCCCGTACTGCTCGTGCTCAGGGCTGCACGCTGGAGCTCTGGTGAAACTGAATGGGGTTAATATCGGCCTTTCGAAGGCAAAATGAAACTTCCCCCCCGACGATGTTCTGAAACTCGATTAACGATTGCTACTTTTCGTAAGAAAGAAAACCAGATTGCAAAAATGCGCAACACGTAATAAAATATGCACGTTTTAATAAATATTTTCCCAGGATTTTTGGACCAAAACGACCATTGTTTCACAAACCGCCTCGCTTAATGACATTTAAAATTGACCTATGACCTATGTTTTCTTGGTAGCTAAATCTTGGACGGAGTGTAGCACAGTGGGTAAGGAACTGGGCTTGTAACCGCAAGGTCGCAGGTTCGATTCCCGGGTAAGGACACTGCCGTTGTACCCTTGAGCAAGGTACTTAACCTGCATTGCTTCAGTATATATCCAGCTGTATAAATGGATACAATGTAAAAATGCTATGTAAAAAGTTGTGTAAGTCGCTCTGGATAAGAATGTCTGCTAAATGCCTGTAATGTAATGTAATCTTGGTAGTTTTCTACATTTAATTCAATGTGCAGCCCCGGAGAGGCCTCCAGAGCCGCCTCGAGCCCAGGAGGGTCCGCCTGCTCTGACCCTCGTTCCGCAGGGGCCACTTCCGCCTGCTAAACCCAAATTTCGGGCTTTGCTTGCGCCTCGAGCCCCGGGGGGGCCCCCGGAGCCGTCCAGAGTCCCGGAGAGGACACCTGCTCCGTCTGTTGGCCCGCAGGGGCTGCCGCGGCCTGCTCTAGCCGCTGTTATGCAGGCTAAGCCACCTGCCTTGCCCCCTAGCATTCGTGCTCCCCCTATCGTTCGTGCTCCCCCTAGTGTTCGTGCTCCCCTTAGCGTTCGTGCTCCCCCTGGTGTTCGTGCTCCCCCTGGCGTTCGTGCTCCCCCTAGTGTTCGTGCTCCCCCTGGCGTTCGTGCTCCCCTTAGCGTTCGTGCTCCCCCTGGTGTTCGTGCTCCCCCTGGCGTTCGTGCTCCCCCTAGTGTTCGTGCTCCCCCTGGCGTTCGTGCTTCCCCTAGCGTTCGTGCTCCCCCTAGCGTTCGTGCTCCCCCTGGCGTTCGTGCTTCCCCTGGCGTTCGCGCTCCCCCTAGTGTTCTCGCGCCCCCCAGTGTCCGTTCTTCCCCTAGTGTTCTCGCTCCCCCTAGTGTCCACACCTTGCCCCCTAGTGTTCGTGCTTCCCCTAGTGTTTTCGCACCCCCTAGTGTGTCCAAGCCATCACTGCCCCTACCCAATGCCCCAAGACCTCGCCCTATCCATGTTCCCCACCGTGTGTCTGCCTGTGCACCTGCCCCCTTGTCTAGTTGTCTGCCCGCCTGCCTGTCTGCCTGTTTGCCCGCATGTGTGTCAGCCAGTATGTTGGCCTGTTTGTCTGTCCCCCAGGCCGTCAGCCCTTCGGCTAATCTGTTCTCCCGCCTGTCTGCCTGTCTGTCGGTGTGTCAGTCTGCATGTTTTTTGTCATGTCTGCCCATTTGTCAGTCCGTGTGTCATAGTTCACCCCTCTCCTTCCCTCTCTGTCTGTCCCTTAGTGTGTCTGTTGGTCTTGCAGTGTGTCTCCCCGCCTGCTTGTCCCTTTGTCTGTCCTTGTAGGTTTCCCAGTGTTCCTGTTCCGAGTCCTGTCCCCGTCCGAGTCCAGTCCGAGTCCTGTCCCCGTCCAGTCCCGAGTCCAGTCCGAGTCCTGTCCCCGTCCAGTCCCGAGTCCTGTTCCCGAGTCCTGTTCCCCCGTCCTAGTCCAGTCCCAAGTCCTGTTCCGTTCTTGAGTCCCGTTCCAGTCCTGTGTCCAGTCCTGTTTCTGTCCTGAGTCCTGTCTCCAGCTCCCACCCTCTGTTCACTCCCTCCCCGGGTCGGCCTCCTGGGACGTCAGGAGCCGTCCCTTGGGGGGGGGGGGTACTGTCATGGTTCTGTGTTTTCCTGTCTGTGTTTCCCTTGTTGGGCCGCCAGATGGCGGCACTTCTGTTTTGTGTCCTGCTCCCCCCCTGTTAATTGTATGATTGTTTTCAATTGTCTCGTTATTCCATCATTGTTCCCACCTGTGTCTTGTTATCCCCTCCTTCTGGTTTGATTGTTTTTTGAGTTCACCTGTGTCTTGTTACCCCCTGTCTATTTAAGTTCTTTGTGCCCTTGACTCGGGTGCTGGTTCCTTGTGTTTGTTTCCTACACCGTATGTCCCTGCCTGTGTTTTGTTTGACCTGCCCTTGTGCTCTGCCTGCCCGTGTTCTGCCCTGCCCGTGTTTGTGAGTTCCTCTTGTTTTTTGTTTTATTTAGATATTTTTTGAGTTCGTGTTTTTGCCCATCGTGCCCTTGTCTGTTCCCTGTTTGTTTGCCTTTTTTGTTAGTAAAATCTTTGTTAATTTTCCCTTTTTGAGTTTGTCTTTTGTTACAATAGAGCTGAAAATTGGAGTGCTTGGACACACTGTTTTCAACAATTATACGATTTTTACGTGCTGATGGCCACGGATATGTAGGCTACTGTAGAAATTCAGGCCTCGCGCACCTTACACGAGGATGCAACGACAGCGCCCAACCTGGGAATCAAATTTATGTTGAGTTACAAGCGCATTTCCCGATCCATTAAATTAGGCTAGCAATGACAGTTTCTGTTAGCAGCCTTTTTTGGCAAGCTATTAACAAGTAGGCTACTTAACTTGTGGCAGAATAACAAAAGATAGGCTAATGACCACGGCATTAGCATCCTGCTGCGTTCCACTCAACATTTCCGTCCTTTTCCCCTTTGACGCACACAGTGATTCGTGGCGATTGCGTTCTTGGGTGGTAATGCGCGTAGTTCCCACACTGCCTCATATGTTTCATGATTTAAATAAAAAATGGAAAAAAAAAACTAATTTGTAAAGAAATAAAATATTTAACCAGAGCGCTTTCTGGATTTAAGAAATATTAACCTTTGCGTTGTCTTTTGTGTAAAAAATGTCATTTTCCCGTGTTTAACAGCAGTGGAAATCCCATTAAATAAAATTTTCTTCAGGATGACATTTGACTACTTTTTCTAGAGTAACTCTACCATTAAAAAAAGTGAAACATTGCCATTTTCTACATCTTTATACAAGTGATAGTCATCATCATGGAAAAACGATGGTCGTATGATGGTCTGTTTTAACCTTGCAGATATAATTTTAAATTTGTAATCAAAATCACGCACCACACATTTATTTCAGAAAAAAACGAGTGGCGTAGACTGAAGAAATAAAGTCTCTCTGGACAGTGAAAAAGATGAACAATTATTCACCAATTGTTTAATATAATGACAGGTTGTTTCTACATGAGAGCTATAGATTTCGAGTTTAACAGGGGGTCTGGGGGGGCAGGTACAAAATGGCTTCTTTTTTTGAAAAACCAAAAAAAGAAAATAATTTTTTTAAAATAAAAAAATACAGACAGCCTTATATAAAAAGTGTTCGTCAGGCTTTGTTTCCACAATGACTCTTAGAAGGAGCAGAACAGTGGCAGAGCATTTTGTCCAGGAGTGAACGTCAGGTCTGCGTCCTTCTTGAATGACCTGGATCTGTATATGAACTAAAAACATTACACTCTGACCACGCGCTCTCAGCGATGCATAAATTAAAAGGATTCATCTTTTTTTTAAATTAATAAATAAGACCTGTGAGTATGTGGGGCCCCACTCGAGATAATAAAAACGTGCCCCCAAAATTATTAATAAAAATGATGCTTTTTTTTTTTTTTAAACAACACGGGAGCTGCTTAAGTACACCTGGGCACTAGGCGGTTGCCTGTACGGCCGAATGAACGAACCGGCTCTGGAGAGAGGATTAGCCGTGTAACAAACTGAACTCGCAGAACTCGTACGCCTGCTAAACTGTTGGGCACTGTGAGATGTCCAGTTTAACTTATATCCCGGAAAATAATTTCAGGTTGGAGCTAGCCGCTTTCATTTTTGGCCACCTTGGCATCTTTTTAAGGTTACGCAGACTCCGTTTCCATGTCACCCTGTTTCAGAACGGCAGCCTTGCACACACGTTTCAGACCAACAGTTACGTTTCGGGCGGGAAAAGAAGGAATTAACAACGCTGCCACTTCTTTCTCTTCTCATCCTCACTCCTTTCATTTAACTGATCCCGCTCGTTCTTTTCTGAGCAAGCCGAGCAATTTTGAGCCGTCGGCCCCTCGTTTTCAGCTGAACGGCCACTTTTTCATTCAAACTGATTCCTTTGTTTAACCCGGGGGCAGAAAGCCGTTGATCTCAATCATTAAACTCCCCTTGAATTCTTTCATGAAAAAAACAATGTTTTAGTCTATTATTGCAACAGGATTAAAAATAAATATACAGGCTGTCATTCACTTCATACGTTTGCAGTTGGTACATGATGTGTTGGTATATTTTGGTTAAAATATTCCCATTTAATAGAAATTCTGTCCAATTACAAGCCTACAATTTGAATTCTTCCATCTCGTATACAGTGCACTTTCGCATTGTCAGCATCCCATTTAATGGGAATTCAGCAGAAATGTAACCCTCCGCAGACACAATGGATTCTCCTATCAGAGGAAATATATAATTCAACATTCCTGTTTTTTTTTAATTTATTCTTTTTTTTTGTTTTACATTTTATTATTTATTTTTTTTGTTCAGTGAAAAAATCCCATGCGAAAGTAAACTAAATTAGTTGTAATTTAAGTTCAACTCCAAAACTAAATTGTTGATTTGTGAGTTCTATTAGTATTTTTTCTATTGTTAGTATTTTTCTGCTCATGATAAGGTTGAAGTTTACGTTTCGATATGAATTTCTCATGGTAGCTGGCACCCGTGCAAATTACCACCACGATTTCCCCTTTGTTCCTGCAAATTTTCATATAAGCTATTCCCATTAACTATCGTGTATGCAATTCTTTCCACCCCTGAAAATTCTGTAACCTTAGTCGCATAAAATTTGATGCTTTTTAATTAGTTGGAGTACGCTTATTGGGAGAGAGAACTTCAACAACACGGCTATTTTTTCCCTAGTCTCTCGAGACACCGACTGTTCAATGACTAATTGTGTCTTTGCACGCAACTATCATCACAGGTGAGTCAAACAATAGATACTACATACTACACGTCATCAAGAGACTCCCCCCCCCCCCCCCCCCCCCACACACACCTTTTTCGTCATCATTGCAAAATATTTAATAATCGCACGATAAACTGCCAATAATGGCACTATCACGGTTTGCAAACCAATTTATTACTGTAAGTTTATTTTAAAGGGACAGAGAAGGGCAACTTCATAAATCACAGGCCTAAATGACTAGCCTCATTTTGGAACATATGTCCCTAGGCAGGTGGAAATAGTGAAAACTGATTTTGTTTTTATTTTATTTTTAAAAATGTATCCAAAATATCAGGACTTTTACAGAATTGGGATGGCAGGTATGCCATCCCGCCAAGTTACGCCTTGGCGGGGGCATGCCCCATACCTATACAGCACCAAGAGTTTTGGCACTTTTCAGGGTTCCCCACAGAAATAACCACAACAGCCACAGACACTCAGCCCTTAAAAACATTAAATTCTGCACATTCTGACCCCATTTCAATAGACAAAATTCATAAACAACTTCACATGTCCACACAATAAAGCCCCAAACTAAGGGGATTTTGCGTTTTCTCCTTCTTCTTCTTCTTCTCATTCTTATTTTTCCTGCCGCCTATCCCACTAACAACATGTCTCCCCATTGGACATTTCACTGACACCAGCCAAATCTGCACCTACACGACCCACTCAAAAACGCGCATACACACGCAAAAGACCCATACATTTTTATTCTGAAACATTTCCAGTTCAAACAGCTAGTCCGCCTGTGGCCTAGTGGGTAAGATTACAGTCTTGGGAACACGGGGTCGTATGTTCAAGCCCAGCGAGGAACACGTTTCTTTAACCTGCTTCAACCCTCACTCATAATTGTCTACTAGCCTACTTATCAATTATTGCTTTTGCACCATATCTACCCGCCGTTCACCGTTCAGTTATTAACCGGCTACAATATTGCTAAGCCATATGCATTATGACTTACCGTCTGTACGTTCAGTTATTAACCGGCTACAATATTGCTAAGCCATATGGATTCAACGGGAGCTCTTCTGTGCTTACTGGCCTGCGTTCTTTAAGACCCCCGGCAGGTTTGCTAATGATATTTCACGCATTGCATAGCTATGGCATGGTGCTGCACTAACGAAATCACAGACTGGTAAACCTCCGGTTTGAGACTGGAATCCCGACTCGCCCTCAGGCAGATCATTTCCTCTTTTACACTAACGTTTTCTTACGCTTATATTTGCTTTACCAAAACTCACTCACGACCACCCATATGCATTTCATGACGGCAAATGTATTCCTTTTATTAAAAAGTTACACCGGTTCACCACTGTGCCATTTCTACTAACTACATTTCTTCACTTGGCTACCGTACAAAACTTTCATATCAGCAAACGCCAGGTTTCTACATTCATGTTACCACGCCCTGTTCTCTATCTAGCCACATAGGCGTACATTCTGCAACTCCACAGTTTGTACAGCTAATCCGTCCGTGGTCTAGTGGGTAAGGTTACAGGCTTGGGAACACGGGGTCGTATGTTCAAGCCCAGTTAGGAACACGTTTCTTTAACTTGCTTCGACCCTCACTAATAATTGTCTACTACTTTTCAATTATTGCTTTTGCACCATATCTACCCGCCGTTCACCGTTCAGTTATTAACCGGCTACAATATTGCTAAGCCATATGCATTATGACTTACCGTCTGTACGTTCAGTTATTAACCGGATACAATATTGCTAAGCCATATGGATTCAACGGGAGCTCTTCTGTGCTTACTGGCCTGCGTTCTTTAAAACCACCGGCAGGTTTGCTAATGATATTTCACGCATTGCATAACTATGGCATGATGCTGCACTAACGAAATCACAGACTGGTAAACCTCCGGTTTGAGACTGGAATCCCGACTCGCCCTCAGGCAGATCATTTCCTCTTTTACACTAACGTTTTCTTACGCTTATATTTGCTTTACCAAAGTCACTCACGGCCACCCATATGCATTTCATGACGCAAATGTATTCCTTTGATTAAAAAGTTACACCAGTTCACCACTGTGCCATTTCTACTAACTATATTTCTTCACTTGGCTACCGTACAAAACCTTCATATCAGCAAACGCCAGGTTTCTACATTCATGTTACCTCGCCCTGTTCTCTATCTAGCCACATAGACTACACACAATTACTACGTATGTACGTTCTGCAACTCCGCATTAAAACATTACATTTAAAATCATGATTCACTCATAAGTATAACTACTAGCACTCAACATGAGAGAAACACATTAGTGCAATAGATTGCACATGTTATTTGCCTGTAATGTAATGTCATTTAACCCTCCACTTCAACAACTAATGTTCAATACCGACTGTTATATATACCATTTGATAAGGAATATAAGCTCGCTCATGGTCATTCCATTTACTTCGCACTATACTCCGTGATCATGTCAACCTTCACCTACATGCCCATTCTGCTAAAAACATATTGTTTCAACTACGGAATTTCGTAATTTCATCTTAATTTCTCTCACACTGTTGTTATTCTCTCATATGCAAAGCCTGCTGGGACATATGCGTCTGCTCCTATTCTCCACTATCATGTTTTCCGGTTCTAGTTTAGCAAAACAGCGAAGAGGATTCCTACCTGCAGATAAGCCTATCAAAATGCCTTATAAACCTTACAAACACTCAAAGTGCATCTCCACGAAATAGCAGACAACGGAGCAGGACAGAAGGATAAACCTTACAAACACTAAAAGTGCATCTCCACGAAATAACAGACAACGGAGCAGGAAAGAAGGCTACACAAGTTGCGACCTAGGGAGTTATAATTCTACGGGCTTGTTGATTCTTTTGTCAGTCAAGGCTCGTTGGATGGACGTCAAATCCGTGAGTACATACCATATTCCATCTGCGTTCCTGATGCGTTTACGCTTACGCCACTGCATCCTTTCTCACAGCCACTGTTTTACATATATAGCAAACCGAAACTGCTGAACGGTACACGCTCATCAGACTGTACAGATTCACACAACGATAGCCATAATCCACAACCGTTTCTTGCAGGGTCGCATTTCTCACTCTCATAATAAAACGCTTTTCAAAAAGAAATGATATCTCATAAAAAACACGTTTTCAACGTACAAAAATGCCAAGTTACTCAAAAGTATTGATATCAAAATGACGCCAAGTTACGGTACTACAAACAATATAGGCTATCTTGCCTCACCGAAATGACATAAGATGTATTTCAAAGCAAAGCTACCCAATATTTCCTCAGTTCTTTCAAGTCACTTGGCCCTGTGTATAAGCATGCACTACATGGACAGGCCAAACATATGTGTGGATGGCTCTCTCACAATCAAGATTGATTGAATAGGCGTGTATATGTCCAATTTGTATTGGTATGCATGTATTTCGCTGGCCAGCCTTTCAGTTGCGTGAATGATAGTATGTTTCTTGGTATAAGTGTGTGTTCGTAAATGTGAATGTAACATGCTGCGAGGGAAATGTCCCCATGGGGATAAAGAAGTTGTCTATGTATGTATGTACAATATGTATTTTACATGCAGTATGTATTGTACGTAGGAAATATACAATAACTTGCACATGTACTCAAATTCAGTTCAGAAGCAAGTATAAACATGTTTTCTGGAGAAACGTGCTTCCTGTAGTTACTCAGCAGCAGTTTTGTACATTAATTTCAATGTGTTCCATGAGGCAATTCGAAATATTTGAATCTTTGATCTGACACAAAATTTGCATGACATTGTAAAATGGTAAGATTACAAAACACAGGGCCAAGTGACTTGAAAGAACTGAGGAAATATTGGGTAGCTTTGCTTTGAAATACATCTTATGTCATTTCGGTGAGGCAAGATAGCCTATATTGTTTGTAGTACCGTAACTTGGCGTCATTTTGATATCAATACTTTTGAGTAACTTGGCATTTTTGTACGTTGAAAACGTGTTTTTTTATGAGATACGTTTTACTGCATCGAGTGAACGTGTTCTTCAATAGGAACAATGATCGTGCGATAAGAATATGGTCTTCCAAGTCCGGAGGGAGCTCCAGGATCCTTTCATCCGGTGCTCGTGGGGTGGGATTGCAGGGGGCGCGGTGGCGCCTGCGAGGGACGGGTATTTTTATTCATCTTTCCCGGTGATGGATTTGAACCGAAAACTTCAGGGGGAGGGAGGGGGATTTGCGGTGGACGTGCAAAGATTTTGGAGATTGTGGGGTTCCTGTCTACTCCACTTTCTGCCTATAAAACCGCCGTGAGCATGCCGTTACCCAGTTATCTCTTGAGGAAGTTTGTTCGCTACAGGTGTCACGGACTTAAACCATCGCATTGACGCTCCAATGGCTGGAGTACGACTAGCGTTTAACTTCGGTGTTTTATTATTGTTGCAGCTGCCATTATCGGTTACAAGTTTGACAGGTAAATATAAACATTATTTAAATTTTTTTTGTTCTGTATTACGATACTTTTTATTTAAGAATCAAATCAAAGGGGGTGGGGGTAATTTGAAAGCATTCGCTATTTAATTTTTGGCTGGACCGCAACAGCGGGGCCAGCCCTGTAAACGCAAAGAACTGAGGAAATATTGGGTAGCTTTGCTTTGAAATACATCTTATGTCATTTCGGTGAGGCAAGATAGCCTATATTGTTTGTAGTACCGTATTTGGCGTCATTTTGATATCAATACTTTTGAGTAACTTGGCATTTTTGTACGTTGAAAACGTGTTTTTTTAATGAGATATCATTTCTTTTTGAAAAGCGTTTTATTATGAGAGTGAGAAATGCGACCCTGCAAGAAACGGTTGTGGATTATGGCTATCGTTGTGTGAATCTGTACAGTCTGATGAGCGTGTACCGTTCAGCAGTTTCGGTTTGCTATATATGTAAAACAGTGGCTGTGAGAAAGGATGCAGTGGCGTAAGCGTAAACGCATCAGAAACGCAGATGAAATATGGTATGTACTCACGGATTTGACGTCCATCCAACGAGCCTTGACTGACAAAAGAATCAACAAGCCCGTAGAATTATAACTCCCTAGGTCGCAACTTGTGTATCCTTCTGTCCTGCTCCGTTGTCTGTTATTTCGTGGAGATGCACTTTTAGTGTTTGTAAGGTTTATCCTTCTGTCCTGCTCCGTTGTCTGTTATTTCGTGGAGATGCACTTTGAGTGTTTGTAAGGTTTATAAGGCATTTTGATAGGCTTATCTGCAGGTAGGAATCCTCTTCGCTGTTTTGCTAAACTAGAACCGGAAAACATGATAGTGGAGAATAGGAGCAGACGCATATGTCCCAGCAGGCTTTGCATATGAGAGAATAACAACAGTGTGAGAGAAATTAAGATGAAATTACGAAATTCCGTAGTTGAAACAATATGTTTTTAGCAGAATGGGCATGTAGGTGAAGGTTGACATGATCACGGAGTATAGTGCGAAGTAAATGGAGTGACCATGAGCGAGCTTATATTCCTTATCAAATGGTATATATAACAGTCGGTATTGAACATTAGTTGTTGAAGTGGAGGGTTAAATGACATTACATTACAGGCAAATAACGTGTGAAATCTATTGCACTAATGTGTTTTTCTCATGTTGAGTGCTAGTAGTTATACTTATGAGTGAATCATGATTTTAAATGTAATGTTTTAATGCGGAGTTGCAGAACGTACATACGTAGTAATTGTGTGTAGTCTATGTGGCTAGATAGAGAACAGGGCGAGGTAACATGAATGTAGAAACCTGGCGTTTGCTGATATGAAGGTTTTGTACGGTAGCCAAGTGAAGAAATATAGTTAGTAGAAATGGCACAGTGGTGAACTGGTGTAACTTTTTAATCAAAGGAATACATTTGCGTCATGATATGCATATGAGTGGCCGTGAGTGACGTTTGGTAAAGAAAATATAAATAAGCGTAAGAAAACGTTAGTGTAAAAGAGGAAATAATCTGCCTGAGGGCGAGTCGGGATTCCAGTCTCAAACCGGAGGTTTACCAGTCTGTGACTTCGTTAGTGCAGCACCATGCCATAGCTATGCAATGCGTGAAATATCATTAGCAAACCTGCCGGTGGTTTTAAAGAACGCAGGCCAGTAAGCACAGAAGAGCTCCCGTTGAATCCATATGGCTTAGCAATATTGTATCCGGTTAATAACTGAACGTACAGACGGTAAGTCATAATGCATATGGCTTAGCAATATTGTAGCCGGTTAATAACTGAACGGTGAACGGCGGGTAGATATGGTGCAAAAGCAATAATTGAAAAGTAGTAGACAATTATTAGTGAGGGTCGAGCAAGTTAAAGAAACGTGTTCCTAACTGGGCTTGAACATACGACCCCGTGTTCCCAAGCCTGTAACCTTACCCACTAGACCACGGACGGAGTAGCTGTTCAAACTGCGGAGTTGCAGAATGTACGCCTATGTGGCTAGATAGAGAACAGGGCGAGGTAACATGAATGTAGAAACCTGGCGTTTGCTGATATGAAAGTTTTGTACGGTAGCCAAGTGAAGAAATGTAGTTAGTAGAAATGGCACAGTGGTGAACTGGTGTAACTTTTTAATAAAAGGAATACATTTGCCGTCATGAAATGCATATGGGTGGTCGTGAGTGAGTTTTGGTAAAGCAAATATAAGCGTAAGAAAACGTTAGTGTAAAAGAGGAAAGGATCTGCCTGAGGGCGAGTCGGGATTCCAGTCTCAAACCGGAGGTTTACCAGTCTGTGACTTCGTTAGTGCAGCATCATGCCATAGCTATGCAATGCGTGAAATATCATTAGCAAACCTGCCGGTGGTTTTAAAGAACGCAGGCCAGTAAGCACAGAAGAGCGCCCGTTGAATCCATATGGCTTAGCAATATTGTATCCGGTTAATAACTGAACGTACAGACGGTAAGTCATAATGCATATGGCTTAGCAATATTGTAGCCGGTTAATAACTGAACGGTGAACGGCGGGTAGATATGGTGCAAAAGCAATAATTGAAAAGTAGTAGACAATTATTAGTGAGGGTCGAAGCAAGTTAAAGAAACGTGTTCCTAACTGGGCTTGAACATACGACCCCGTGTTCCCAAGCCTGTAACCTTACCCACTAGACCACGGACGGATTAGCTGTACAAACTGTGGAGTTGCAGAATGTACGCCTATGTGGCTAGATAGAGAACAGGGCGTGGTAACATGAATGTAGAAACCTGGCGTTTGCTGATATGAAAGTTTTGTACGGTAGCCAAGTGAAGAAATGTAGTTAGTAGAAATGGCACAGTGGTGAACCGGTGTAACTTTTTAATAAAAGGAATACATTTGCCGTCATGAAATGCATATGGGTGGTCGTGAGTGAGTTTTGGTAAAGCAAATATAAGCGTAAGAAAACGTTAGTGTAAAAGAGGAAATGATCTGCCTGAGGGCGAGTCGGGATTCCAGTCTCAAACCGGAGGTTTACCAGTCTGTGATTTCGTTAGTGCAGCACCATGCCATAGCTATGCAATGCGTGAAATATCATTAGCAAACCTGCCGGTGGTCTTAAAGAACGCAGGCCAGTAAGCACAGAAGAGCTCCCGTTGAATCCATATGGCTTAGCAATATTGTAGCCGGTTAATAACTGAACGTACAGACGGTAAGTCATAATGCATATGGCTTAGCAATATTGTAGCCGGTTAATAACTGAACGGTGAACGGCGGGTAGATATGGTGCAAAAGCAATAATTGATAAGTAGGCTAGTAGACAATTATTAGATGGATGGGGATGGGTCTATCGTTTGGTACTGATGTTTGGAATGTGAAATGTGAGAAGATTAAAGCAATGCTGTGGCTTTGGGAATGTCAAAGGTGGAAATGTCATCACTGTCAACTTGAATATTTATCTTTAATCCCATTGTAAAAAATATATTAAATGTTCATACTGATGATACTGGTATGATCGTGCATTGCTATTCTGTATTATTTATTTTAGTTGTATTATTTATCAGGGCATTGCGATAATGTCTTTATATTGTGTGATTATTGTGTGTTTAAAGCTCATGTCTGTGATGCCTGGTTAACCCTATTGCACAGGAATATGTACGTAACGCCTCATAGACCAAACCAAAATACAGTCCTTTGGCTATGAGCTGAACATAATCTCTGTCCTGCTCTCTCTCTCTCTCTCTCTCTCTCTCTCCCCCCTTCTCTCTCTCTCCCTCCCTCCCTCTCTCTCTTTCTCTCTCTCCCCTTCTCTCTCTCTCCCTCCCTCCCTCCCTCCCTCCCTCTCGCTCTCTCTCTCTCTCTCTTTCACATTGAAGGCCAACTCCAGCCTCAATGCAGGAAGAACTAGGGTGTCATTCAGGAAAGCAGCCCTCTGCCAAAAACTAAGAACAAAGCCCCAGAGAGCCATTTATACTAAAATAAAACTGATGTGCATGCATGCACACACATACACACACGCATGCGCACGCACACGCACACACACACATACACACACACACATGCACACACACACGCGCACACACACATGCACACACATACATGCGCAGACACACACACAGGCACACACACATGCACACACACATACGCACGCACACGCACACACACGCACACACACACATACACACGCACGCGCACGCACACGCACGTGCACACACGCGTACACACACACATACACACACACACACGTGCGCAGACACATGCACTCACACACACACAGGCACACACACATGCACACACACATACACACGCAAACACAAGTGCGCAGACACATGCACACACACACACACATGGACACATGACTAGACTCATAATTTGTGATGGATCCATAATGGATGTTTTGTTTGTATTAAAACCTGGACCTTGTCTCTGATGAGCTTTCATCAATGTGCACAAATGCTGTATCAGTCCATCTCTTACTGATCCTTATCTGTCTGATATTATTATTTACTCTGGACAGGTTGAATATTAAAGTCAAAAATACATGCAATACTCTAGGAGGCTTCATTGTGCTCCCATGCATTTATGGAAAACATGTTAAGTTTGAGTTTTCTAGAGAGTGATGTCTGTTTTTCTCAACTATTTTTTGAGCATTCAGTACCCAATTACTAACAAATAGGCTTCAGTTGAGGACATTTTATTCCCTATTGAGAATTGAAGGGGGAATGAACCACGGAACACCAGCTGGTGCTTTGTTTATTAGCTGCAATAAAATAAAAATAAAAATACGCTCTCTTTTTGTGTTTACTTCCCAGCGGCTAAAGTTGAAATTATTTCCAGTGCCCAAGACATAGAGGTGGGAGTGAGACACCTGCTTCTCTGCACAGGTTTGTGCGCTTCCCTGAAATTCTCTTTGTGTGTGAAAGACAAAGCTCTTCCTGACACGAGGCTATGAATTCAACTGCAGTTTCTCTCTGGTATTCCAATGTTGATGTCTGTTTTTTGGCGCATTTATGTGAATACTTTTGCGCACAGTCCATTTTAAAACAATGAACTGACCAGACAGAGGTGACGACTGTGCGTGTGCCTGACGTGTCCGTGCGTGTGCCCGTGTGTGAACGTTTGTGTGTGCGGGTGACTTTGGACTCATCTCATACTGCGATAAAAAGAGAAACCAGTAACCATAATGCATGTTTGTTTGCATCGCCTGTGCCCTCTAGGGCAGCTCTGCGTATGCATATTACTTAACATACTGCATATTGTTTAGTTTGGCAGAGTGTGAGGCCTAGCACTGCAGCGTTTCTCATTAAACGTTCAGACTGCATTGGCACTCTCAGCATAACA
Organism: Anguilla anguilla; assembly: GCF_013347855.1. Taxonomy (NCBI): domain Eukaryota; kingdom Metazoa; phylum Chordata; class Actinopteri; order Anguilliformes; family Anguillidae; genus Anguilla; species Anguilla anguilla. The sequence goes on along the minus strand of NC_049201.1, from coordinate 82,383,278 downwards.
CTTCCTTGTTTGCGGTTATCTGCTCTGCAGCTGGTGCCAATGAGAGGATGACGTGGCATAAGGACGGGGAGGATGTAGACGAGGACCAGGTAGTGGTGGAAAACGTCGACGAGACTTCGTCGAAACTGATCATCGAGAAAGCCAGGATCGACGATTCCGGGCTTTACTCCTGTAACGTCGAATTTGATAGCGGTGCCGGGAAAGCCACTTACCAGATCTTTGTCTACCGTAAGACAGCTCTCATCTGGTCCCTGCCACCTATCCCTAAACTGAACATTTTTAATGCAAAGCACCTCATGGACCTGGCTTACAACTCACCCACTCACTCACACACTCACTCACTCACTCACTCACTATCACACTCACTCACTCACTCACACACACACTCACTCACGCACTCACTCACACACACTCACTCACGCACTCACTCACACACTCACCTACACTCACTCACTCACTCACCCACTCACTCACGTACACTCACTCACTCACACACACACACACACACACACACACTCACTCACTCATTCACCCACTCACACACACACACTCACTCACTCACTCACATACACTCACTCACTCACTCACTCACACACACACACACACTCACTCACTCACTCACCCACACACACACACACACACACACACACACTCATTCACTCATTCACCCACTCACACACACACACTCACTCACTCACCCACTCATTCACATACACTCACTCACTCACTCACTCACACACTCACTCACTCACTCACTCACTCACTCACTCACTCACTCACTCACTCACTCACTCACCCACACACACACACACACACATTCACTCACTCACTCACACACACACTCACTCACCCACTCACACACGTACACACACTCACTCACCCACCCACTCACTCACACACACACTCACTCATTCACTCACACACACACTCACTCACTCACTCTCACACTCACACTCACACACACTCACTCACTCACACACACACACACACACTCACTCACACACGCAAACACTCACTCACTCACACACGCACACACTCAGTCACTCACATAATCAATCACTAACACATTCTCTCATTCACACATGCACACACTCACTCATTCACTCACTCACTTTTACACATGTGCAGTCAATCACTCACTCAAGTTTAATAGGTTGAAGAGTCTCCACAAGGAGGAGCTACAGTATTAGCAATCAAGCTCATGTATCTGAAATTGTTGAGATTTCACATCAATGACACTGCGTCCTTGTTTCTCTTCGGAGGACATGTAAAGGGAACATTACTGACATTCATAATTGTTTTTTTTTTTTTTACTTTCATTGAAACAGCTGTCAATACAACCTATCTATAGACGCTTTCGACGGTAACAACATAAACACACGTTACTGCGCATGTGCGTTGTTCTGGCCCTAGCTTAACTTCCGGCAGACTACCGCAAACAATCAATAACAACGGAGTCCCTTTAGACTATTTCTGATAACAAGCAAAATAAATAACAAGTAAATTATGTTAGCTAGCTAGTTAAAACTATGTCAAGCCAGTATTATTTGGGGTTACCAGTCGAAGAAAAGAACCATTACTTGGCCAAACTCAAATGCGATAACGTTACACTACTAGAAAAACAAGCGACAGAAACAGATAACTGTTGACAGTATTGCACCTTGCGGAACATCATACATTCCTTGCATAATCCATAACTATTCTGGTTACATGCACATTCTTGTATAAAAAGTGCACTCTTTCTATTACATTGCTGAAAAACGATGATTACATGAGACACAAAATGGGGCTAGTGCTGGGCAGCATGTGTAGCCAATGCAATTACTATAGGTATTTATTTGTATAGCATGCATTGATGGAAAAACATCGTGGCTCTAATAGTTTGGGTCATCTTGCTAGGTTAACGCAACAAAAATGATCAGGCAATGCAACACTGTCAAGTCATTGGAAACAGGTATCAAAACGTTCGTTCAAAACGTAGCTATAGCGTATCAACTACTAGCATTGATCTAACGTTTCTGTGTATAATTTATACAATGTTAGCTACGTTTAGCTAGCTAGCTAGCTACAATTAATTTAGTTAGCTAATTGTTCATAACAATTGAAGGCTTGTTACTGGTCAGCTAGCTATTAGCTATCGCTTATCATGAGTTTGTTACCTGAAACAAAGTCAGTGCTACAGTGAGAGCACCTATTCGACCACCTTCGTTCGACAGACAGGAAAACGTAAACTGATTTGCGACTATACACGAAATAGGTGAAATATCGGTAACAACCTGTACCTAGTTAAGTAGGAAAAATGTCCTTGTTATCCTCCCGTGGTTATTTTTTCAACACTTTCACGATTTTTTTTCTGTGCCGGCAAATAAGTCAGAGGTGGTCCAGCGCTAGCTTTTAGTTGCTAAAGGGGACGTGTATCCACAACCCTATATAAATTAATGGAACTTAAAATAAATTTGCTAGCATACTGTATAAGTGTCCTGTCTTGCGTATTTGAGGTTAATATGAGAAAGGGTGATCCCTATCAGCACGTCTAGGAATCCGTATATTCACTGTTGTCACTCAAGTCGCAGGACGCAAAATAGCCGTTGGGAAAGCAGTTTGAATGTATGAAGCAACATCTGCGCCATTGGCTTTAATGGGTCACGATGAGATAATTACGAGCGTGTTGCTTGTCTTAAAGTTGATATAGTAAATAAGGCTGTATTGGTATTAGTAAATGTGTATGTATGAAGTTGATTTATTTATTTATACAGTTTATTATGTGTATTTTTACAGGACTTACATTTGAATAGGTAATGATGTCCAGTTATACGAAGTAACGGGCACGCACCAGCTATAATAATCGCAGGGATTCCATCAATTCGTTTCACAATTCCCAAGTGGGGTTACAAAGTTAAATAATGTATTTTTACAAATTTTCAAAATGGCATTTGTTCCAAGTTGCACCACACAGCACAACAACCTGAGCCCAACGTCAGTCTGCTCATCAGTTTAACTTTCACTCCGTTTGTAATTGGTGCCATATTAGCCAGTAAACACAAACCCAATAATAAACAAACACAGACCGGAAGTTAACTTAGGGCCAAGCGCATAACCTTGGCAACGCGCGTGCCTCCGATGAAAGCGTCTATAGAGGCGGATATTTATTGGTGCAGCTGATGTTAAGCACCTTGCTCAAGATTACAAGGCCACAAGATTGAATCAGACAATTAAACCTAGTTTCCTAACCATTATGCTACACTTCTGCAACACTACTATGTAACCTACTGTTAGTGAGTTGAAAATGGCTCTTGTACGTCAACAGCCTCTAATCTCTTTACACCATCTCCCCTTGTTTATGTGACCGATTTGTTTTGGCAGGCACATATACAATAAACAATGAAGAAAATGAACGACAAATAAATAATAAATAAAATAATAAGAATAACAGATTAAGCAAAATGAATACTGAGGGAATGATACTGTAATAATAGTAACAATAACAGCAGTAATTATGCTCAGATTAATAGCAGAAGCAATAATAATGTTGGTGACTACTGGAGGGAGTAAGTATTCCTCTTCAGGACCTGCGTTTCTCTCTTTTCTCCCTGTCACACTGCCACCCCCTCTCCAACCCCCCGCCCCCTCCCCCTCCCCCTCCCCCTCCCTCGCCCCCCCCCCCTCCCTTACCTCCCGCATCCTCTCCTTTGTGCAGAGAGGCCAAAGTTCGTCTCCACGCCGACGTACCACGAGTTCCTGGAGGGCCAGGACGCGGTGCTGCCCTGCGCCGCCGAGGGGCTGCCAGCCGTGGACGTGAAGTGGCGCAGAGCGCCTGAGGGTAGGGGTCTGGCCGCGTCTGCCATCCTGTGTGGTATGGGGGCCCTCCCTTCTCACGTTTCTGCTCCTGGCGCTGTCTGTAGGGGGCGTGCGGAGGTGTCGATGGTGGGCAAACTGGTGAGGGGGAGACTGGCCGAAGGTCACCGATTCGTCCCGCGTTCGAAATGTTTCCTGTTTCTGCCCCTTAACCCCCACCCCCCCCCCGACCTCCCATCGGCGACGGGGATGGGAAACATCTCTGTTGACTCTGTTGACTGGTATGAGTGCACGTTTTCTGGTTGACAACAAGACCAGATCAGACAGGGCACTGTTTGGGGAGGGAGGGCGCCTTCTGTGGCCACCTAGTGGTGAAGTAAAGGTACTGACGTTACCAATGGGGAGTCGCTCGCTCAGTCAGTGGGAGAGCGAGAGAGGGATATCACCGTCTATGAAACAGTCCTGCCTCTTAATGTGACCACCACCATTGGTGCCCTTGGAGAGAGTGTGGCCTGGATTCAATCACAGCTTATTCTTAACTTTGACCTACGATTACAAGAGCGTTAGTCTGACCAGGTCGTCATGGCGATGGATGAATTCGCCAAATTGCGTTAAAGAAGGAAAGAAAAACATTGCCCTTGCTTGTCATTTCTGAGCTGAGTTCAGAACGGATGTTGATTGGGTCCACGCCTGTGTGCTTCTCAAAGCTTAATTTTGCATTAAAAGCGAGTGCGAGGATGGTTTGACGGTGGTGCTAACGCGCTACTCTGCCGTGTCACGTGACCCTCTGCAGAGCGAATCAGCGTGCTGCCGGACAACAGCCTGAAGATCGCCAAAATCGAGCGCAAGCATCACGGCACCTACTTCTGCGAAGCCTCCATCCGCAACCGGCCTGTTTCCGAGCAGCTCCCCATTTCTGTTGTGGTCAACGGTAAGGTGCACAGAGTGGCCCGAAACTACGGTTTTAAAAAAAAATCAATTATGTTTGAGATACAGCACAATTGCATTACAGCCAGCATTTGGTGGATTATTCCCAGGTGTGCTTGCTAGTCATTTTTTCATCCCATGTTATAACAATTGAACGACAGAACTCCACAGGACATGCAGGGCAAGCCATTTTGGCTCAAATAGCGCAGGGATTCAGCTCCTCCCTCTTTTGTGACGATCCATTCCCCCTCACTTTCACATTCACTGTGCTTGTCCTTCCAGCACCCCCGACTGCTGAAATGCACGAGAAGAAGAAAAATGTCCTGGCAGGTCCCAGAACCAACGTGTCCATATCCTGCCTGGTCAATGGATTTCCCACCCCAAATATCTCCTGGACCAGGTGACTATGCTGAACCTACCTAAGCAGCCGCCGTCGGCGATGCGTCACTAATGGGGGTACTGTGGCATGCTGGCTGACTCGGCAAACTGTGTGCAACTCAGAGGTTCCAGGTTGGATTGCTACACAGAGCTTTGTGGTTGTATCCTTGAGCAAGGCCTATATTGGGCTGCTGGGTGGCTCATCCTGTTAAGGCACTGTTGTAGAGCACAGGTGAGCCCCCAGGTCCAGGATTGAATGAGGCATGATTGAATTGGTTGAGGTGTTATTGCCGTTAATCTCATTCAGGGTCAGGGAGAGTTCAGTCGGTCAAGGTTGGTGTCTCATCGCTCTCTAGCGACCCCTCCTGGCTGATCGGATGCTTGCGGCCTGCTTGCAAAAGCTGTGCGTGAAGTGTGTCCCTCCAACTTGTGTCTGTGCAAGCTGAGCTTGGGGGTTGCATTGTGAAAAGAAGCAGGTGATGACATCACAAGATTTGGACGAGAGTGATTTTTTGTTTAGACTTTCCTGCATCCGCTGTGGAGATTGCAACATGTACATGATCGAGCATTCCAAATTAGGGATAAAATGGCGTGAAAGATGTAAAAAACCTACATTTATTCTGTAAATGTTTAAGCCACACTGCTAAAAAGTTGATCTCAACAAGTATTTTAGTCTTATATTAGACTTAAAATCTTATTTCTATGACTTCTTAGCTGAATAATAACTCTTGCCAATGAGGCGAGACAGTTTGACTCATTTCAAGATTGGCCAGTGGGGAAGAAAATTTCACTTGTCAAGCAAGCCTTAACTTAAAATAAGCTAATATTTTCTACTTGAGAAAAAAAATAAAAAGATTTTAAGTCTCCTTACAAGACTGAAACACAATGTTAAGTCGGACGTATTTTGCAGTGTACATAAGTGAAAATGTAAATGGTGATGTGAATGTGTGAATGTAAAGGCCAGTCTGTGTGTTGTTGTACACGTGTGACCGGGGGCGTGTGCCATTCGCCGTGGCGCCTAGCTTTGCCGTGTTTACGTGTCCGTCTACGTCTCAGCGCGGCGTTAATGTAGCGTGCCGTCCTGCGTCCCGCAGACAATCCTCCTGCTTCCTGTCCATCTCCCCTCGGTATCTGTCTGCGCTTAATGTGCCGTAGAGCCAAAATGGCTTCCATTTACTCGCTACCCCCTCCCCCTCCCCCTGGCTCAGAGTTCATCGTGTCCCCGTTCCCTCCGCAGCCCCCCACTGTCGGACGCCACCCGCCACCGGTTCAATTCGGACAGGAGCGAGCTGACGATTCCCTCGGTGGTCCGGAGTGACTTCGGCGAGTACACGTGCGTCGCCGCCAACAAGATCGGAGAGACCCGGGCCAGCTTCACGCTCGACGTTACGGGTACAGCTCCTTGGGGAAAAGTCCCTTTATTTTATTTTTATTTGTGCGAAAGGTTTTTCTTAGTTTTTTTGGGGTTTTTTTTTTTTACAAATGATTTCTCAAACATTTGTTATTCATTTTCCTTAAAGAGTTTACCAAACCAGGTTAAAAATCATAAAACCCACTGTCTGACACATACTTGGTAACACCAAGTAACACCAAGTATGTGGTGATTGCAGTTATTACATATTTATATTGGACCGAATATCCGAATAGCCTGCAGTGGGAGTACAGCAAAGGCATGAACCATTGAGGTAATGAAGGCCAGGGAAGCCCAGATGTATTTGTGTGGTTCTGGCCTTTAAGCACAAGCCCACTTCAAAGGTAAAGCGACAGTGTTTCTCAGTGTTTACACTGTTAACCTTCACATGCGCTGTCGAGGTTCATCGAATTCTGCTGTACACTGCTGCCTGTGAAACCGACACGTCCTGTTTTAAATTTAAATAAATATGACTATAGCATCGCTAATGAGGCTAAGGTCTATATTCTGTAAGGCTTGCGATGGAAAGTCCCCATTTCAAATTGTCTGTTTTGTTTGTTTAATGGCGTAAAAAAAAAAATGTATTTTGAATTTGTGTATGTTTTACAGCCCAATGTTTTCACTCACAATAGACAGCCACTCAGGAGAAGCTGTGCAAGTAGACATTTACACACGAATGGTCCTCCATCAAAACATCTTTTAGATACACAGGGCCAAGTGCAGTGTGCTTAGCTGGAGGTTTAACCACAGGTTTCAACCTTGAGACAACAGAACTGTATCACAACTGGAAGAGCTAATCCTTATTTCCACAGCTTTGGATAGCTGTTCCAGTTGTGATGCAGTTCTGTGGTCTAGAGGTTTAAACTTGAGACTTAAACTCCAGCTAAGCACACTATAATTGACCCAGAGCATTGAGGGGCCCTGCTGCACTATTTAGTTAGAATGAAGATGTGTCTACATATTTAGCATAAATGTACAATACGCCTCCTTCACATATTGTTCATTAACAGAACGTGAAAAATAGTTGCCCCACTTTAAAAGAACAATCTTGACCCCTCAACCCCCCTCCCCCCCCCCACCCCCTTCCCAAAGGAAGTAGCTGAAGAACGCTGTTCTTGTTAGTTTTATCTTTTTTTGGAGGGTGTTGGCCACAGACCAATCACAATGCAGCATTTCCGGGATCCATCTTTCTTCTTCTATTCTTCAGTGCATCCGGCAGTGTCCCTGAGCAAGGCTTCCCTGGAGGTGGAGCCCGGGAGGACTGCCTCCGTGACGTGCGAAGCCTCCGGACACCCCCCTCCCAGAGTTCACTGGGTTCGGAAAGGCACCAACGTGGAACTGGTGAGACAAACTCCCCTTTCTCTGCATTTTCGGCTGAGAGTAGGAAAAAAGAGAAAAACTAGAAATTATCGGAAGCTTTTGGTCATAGTTATTGCTGCTAAAGCTGGTGTGTCTTAGTGATTATAAGTGTACTATTTCACATGGGAGACATGGGTGTTTGATAACATTTTTAAATAAATAAATGATAGAATAATGTAAAAAATGTGTTTTGTGTTAAGTCAGGTTCCCTTTGTCTAATATTAGATTTTGTCTAAAGATCTGAAACCACTCAGTGTGACAAATATGCAGTACTAGAGGAAATCGGGAAGGAAATATTTTTTCATGGCACTGTATACAGAGAAACACAGCCACTTTATGTTGGACACATTTTCCCTTGTGTTTTGTGAGGTTGATTTTTTTGTTTTTTTGTTTAATAAACCATGTAAAACCGACAACCTTGGAGTCAATGGATGAATGTTGGAATGTGCGTAGAAGGACTTAGTGGATTCAATTAGAAAGCCCATACAAAATAAAATACTGTACAATAACAGAGTTGTGTTTCATTAACTTATTCTCTTCAAGTTTGGCTTCAACGGATTAGTTTTTTTTTCCGTGACTCATATAGAATTAGACATGGGCGCTTCTGTCTCCATGCCTTTGCCTGGTTACTGTTGCCGGGCAACTCCCACTTCGTGCTCCTCGTGCGTGCGGGCCGGCGGGGCGAGCGTCCCCCGTGTGACCCTGTGTGTGTGTGTTCAGACCCCCAGCAGCGCCCGAGCCAGGGCCAAGGGCCCCACCCTGGAGTTTGAGGCAGTCCAGCCCGCAGACGGTGGCCTGTACACCTGCGTGGGCCTCAGTGATGTTGGGAATGACACCGTGGACTTCAGCCTGGAGAGTAAGACTGACCTCCCTCCTTCCCCCCTTTCTCTCTCCTTCTCTCTCTTGCTCTCTCTCTCTCTCTCTCTTTCTCTCTCTCTCTCTCTCTCTCGGTACTGTCTGGCTAAGTGCGGATAACGGGCCAAATAAAATCGTCCCATTATACAGACCCATGCCTGTCAACATCAATAATGACATCTCACAACACTGGCCCTTTACTAATTACCACTGTTCATGTCACATACCACAGCCTACTATAGCACTGTCCCAATAAGAGCTGTCAATCACATGTAGGACAGAGTCACATACTGCAAGCCATTGACTTGGTGGTGTGTGATTTGCATGCTAAGCACCAACGTGCTGCTCTATGGAGTGTGTGTTTGTCCGGCACTTGTCCTGTAGTTAATTTTCAAATACTGTGACTTTAACATAGCCTCAATGAGGAGACTTTAACGTGTATGAACTTATCACATTGACCAGCTGAGCACATTTCCTGAGAATAGTCCTAATGGCCTTGACGAAACAGAAGAAGGAGAAGAAAAAAAAAACAGACATGTTTGAAATTCGCGTAGCGGACGACCTTGTTAAAGGTCACGTGCGTAGCGGGCAGCTGATGATCCTCCAGGGCCACTTTCGGAACACGCCCAGTTTAAATGGCGGAACTGATAACAGAGCACAACCCTATCAGAGCGCTCAGGGCTGAACTCTCGGCCTCGTAAGGTCCAGTTCATGAAGTGAAGGACACGACTGCTGTATTCAGTACATCACTGAATGTTGAACAAGTGTTGAGTCATAAAAGAATCTGGTACATATTTTCCTACATGTGTTAAACTTTGTTGAATTTGGCCATATCAGGGTTCTAAACGTGCATAAATGTTTATTTTATTGTTTGATGGATGTTAAGAATGTATGTTTTCTATTTTTTATTAGTTTTCATACATTAAAAAACATGATGTTTTGTGCTTACATATTTTTCTCACTCATCCTCTCTGTTTTTTCTCCTTCCTTCCTTTTCTGTGCTATCCTCTTCCTCCCTGCCTCCTTTTCTACCTCACCTGTCCCTCTCCCTCTTTCCCTCTATCATGTCATCTCCTTTTTCTTTTTTCTCTTTTCCTCTCTCCCTCTTTCTCACTTCCATTTATGCTTCTCTCATCGTTCCCTTTCTCATTTACTCTTCCTCCGTCCCTCCGTCCTCTCCTGTCATCATTCCCTCATACTCTCTCTCTCTCTCTCCCTCTGCCTTTCTCTCTCTCCCTTTCTCCTCATCTCCCTCCCTCACCCCCCCCCCCCCCACCCCCCCTCCCCCGTCTTCTCGCTCCCCGTTCCTCTCCGTGCTCCAGCCTGGCCGGGAGCTCCGTCCCAAATTGGGGTGATCCCCGGGCCCGCCTCAGCTCGCCTCTCCCTGGACGCCCCCCCAGTCAACGGGGGGACCCCCATCACCCAGTACGTCCTGGAGTGGAGGAAGGAGAACGAGGGAAACCGGAGCCAGAGAGTGGTCCAGTCCGCCGGTAAAGACGCCATCCCAGCGCCGCTTCCGTAACACAGCCATGTTGTGCACTGGAAGGCGGAAGAAGCTCACGCCTTCTAATCTTAATCCGTCTCAGTGCGTTTCGTATTATTGCGTCTGCATTTCTGAACGTGGGTTTAATTATGTTTTGAATTACTTTTTATCCTATGTATCGTCAGTTAAAACTAGAAAATAAATAGGACACCATTATTATTATTATTATTATTATTATTATTATTTAGCAACTTGTGTAAACAATCATCCAGTGTTTGCTGTCCTGATAAATAAAGAAAAAGCGTTTTTTTCTGAAGGATGTGCTGATAGATGCCGTGTGATGTAAGTGGCAGCGTGTGTTCCTGACTCACCTGTTCTGCATCCTGTGGCCAGAACCCCTGGTCCTGCCCGCCCTGGAGCCCTACACCTCCTACCTGGTCCGCCTCGCCGCCACAAACCGCCTGGGACAGGGGGCGTTCTCCAGCGAGCACGCCGTCCGAACCCTGGCCAAGCGTGAGTGTCACGTTGAATTAATCCCCCCCCCCTTTTTTTTTGTTGCTCTGTTATTATCTGCAAGGCTTAAAAATAACTGATTAAAATTTTTTTTTTTTTGATCAGTTGTTTTTGTACTGGGTATTGTAGCAGGAAATGTACATTTTGAGAGTACAGTACATCATTCTTTCTGCTGCTCTTCTGTTTTGTTCCTTGGAGGTCTGAGAATGTGCCGGGGTGGGGTTGAATGAAACTTCTCTGAATTTCCTCTCATGTTAATAGTTACAGCATTTTTATGAAATTCGAACATCTCTTAAACTGTGCAGCTGTTGTATGTTCATGGGAAGGATCAGTGTGTCCCCTTACGGAAAAAAATCTAATTTCCCCCGTGAATATAACCTTTTCACATGTGAGTTAAAATATTCGAATGTGAAAAGAAAATCTCACATGTGAGCTGGACGTTTTCACATGTAATTGGCTTCTTTTCATATGTGAATGAAAATGTCCACATGTGTAAAGGAAAGAGGTCACATGAAGACATGTGAAATTCGTATCATCATATGTGAATTACAAATGTTCACATGTGATTGGCTTTTTTCACATGCAAACTCAGTTCAGACATGTGAAAGCCCAACATTTGTCACATGTGAAATTTGCATTGTCACATGGGAATTCCACATTTTCAAATGTGAACATGGGTTACTTTTTCCTCTCCTCGTGTAAATGGGATTATTTTTGTCATTCACATGTGTACTCTTCACATGTTTGGTGTTCACATGTGATTTTCACATGTGGTTTTTTTCTTAACGGTTGTCATTATTCCTGCCTCTGTAAGCCCCTCATTACTTTGCTTTAATTCATTACGAAGAAATGCTCATTTGTATTCAATATTTGTCAGATGATATGCACTTGTCACATTCAGACTACACCGATGAATGAAATGTCATCTCATGAGTTGTGGAAGGCTGTAATTGACATGTATTATCTTTCGTTTTTTTTTTGATGTATGAATTTCTGTAAAAATCATCCATTATCACATCACCACGCACATGACATCACCTGCTCGCCGATGACATCATCCACCATCCATCACTTGCCCCTCCCATCCTCTGCCCTCTGCGATGACCTCGCCACCATTGCGTCATTCCATTGGCTCCTGCAGAAGGTAAACTGGGGGCATTGTGGGAACTGGGCAGAGCAGTTCTTTCAGACAAGAGATCGCTGTCACAGCAGGAATGCATGAAATACCAGTAACAACATATATGTGGAAGTGCTATTCACGAATACGCACAGCTTACGCAACGGGCATTTTAGCACTAGACGCACAGGAAGTTGACTAGGTCATCTACAGTATGTTGCCATTTGTAGCTTCAGGTTTAGATGCAGTGCACCTGTAACAGCTGTGTAACTGTTCTTAGCGGATGTCATGTCCGTAGCAGCAGAATAACATGCTCCTGTAGCCTTCCTGTTGTTTCCATGGAATCACGCATACCTGGAGCAGCCCTGTATGTGTTGCGCAATAATTTGTAGCTGTGGCGGTTCAGGTTCCGCTGAGCGGCGACAGTGAAGTAAAGATGCATACGCGGCGCACAACGTTCTTGCAAGGTTACGGAAAGCGTTGTGTGAAGGTTATGAGCCTGCTGGGAGGCCGAGCGTTATTCCCCGACTCTCATTCGCTGTTGCCTCTGTCCCTCCAGGGGAGCCGGACAGACCCCTGCTGATGGACAGCGAGGTCCAGGTGGAGAAGAACTCGGTCTCCGTTCCCATCATGCAGCAGGACAACGGCAGCGAGCCCGTCATCCACTACGTCGTACGCTACTGGCCCGTGAGTCTTTAGGAAACAGAACGACCTGTTCCAGTGATCCAGCGCCTCAGCACTGTCCGATCAGCCATTATCCGGCCCAGCTCAGCTCATCAGAGACAATGTCTGCAGTCTGTACTACACTGAAAAAAAATGTTTCATGGCAAAACCTAAACATCTTTATGTTTAATTTTATGGCCAATTTGTTATACCTGTATTTTTTTTTTTTTTTCTTAGGTTTCATTCAAATTAACCAAAAAATGTTCAGTTGAGAAAACCTGATTAGCGTAAATTAAAGCCACAATACAACACAAAAGAAACAAATTACAGTAAAAATTCCATCTTTATCCATGAAACATTTTTTTCTGTGTATAGTATAGTATCGTGACCCCCCCTCTCAGCTGATCAATCTGGGCCCTCCTCCACCCAGCACTCACCAAAATAGGGGCGATATAGCTCAGGAGGTAAGACCAATTGTCTGGCAGTCAGAGGGTTGCCGGTTCAAACCCCGCCCTGGGCATGTCGAAGTGTCCTTGAGCAAGACACCTAACCCCTAACCTCTGGCGAATGAGAGGCATCAATTGTAAAGCGCTTTGGATAAAAGCGCTATATAAATGCAGTCCATTTACCATTTACCAATCAGAGCTCTCCCCCACTCACCAATCAGGATTGTCCTTTTCTGGCCCACAGGACATGGAGGACGAGGCGTGGAAGGAGGTAGAGCTCCCGGCCAACGCCACGGCGATCAATCTGGCAGGACTGCAGTACAACACCAGCTACCACCTGGAGGTCCGGGCCATCAACCCCATGGGGTCCTCCCGCTCCGCCCACTTCAGCTTTTGGGTGCCTCAGGCCAGCGCTGGTATGTGGAATAAATGCAGGGTGTTGGGGAGGGGGGGGGGGGACTCCTGGCCTGACACGTGCCAGAGCAGCAAGCACTTCCTGCATTGCTGACAGGGCATTTAGAATGCACAACCCTTTTCCAGCGGTTGGGTTCAGGGTCAAATTCAAGGTCAGATGCAAAGATCAAGGTCAAATTCAAGGTCAATATGTTTTTACCGTTACCATCTAAAGTTGGTAGTTTCATGGACAAATAACCAGAACAACTCTGTTTCAGAGACAAATAAAGTTGATTCAGTCATGCAGCATTGAGAGGAAGCACGCAATGTGAGCGTTCGTCCCATCAGAACTACTGCAGATATAGTCTTACACAGTCACACCCGTAAATCGAAACACTGCAAACATACCGTTTATGAGTATGGCTGCGTCTGTGCTCTAGTTTGATCACATGGCCATGCAACACAGAGCATTCTCACACCCAATTATATTTTCTAAATTGAACATGACAGGAAGCTCGCCCTTGTGATTTTCATAAGCGAATCTGGACAGAATGTATGCGTCCTGATTTTACATGCAGAGAAAAAGCAAAGCAATCCTAGGTTCTTCCTCGGGAGGAATCTGTTCCAGTGCAGCTCACAGGATAAAAATATTCCACGCATGCATGCATTTGATTACATAGATGCAGATCATGGCAAAAGAAAAAAACTGTGTCAACAGAACAATGTAATAAAAAGAACCCTGTATATAAATACCAACGTATAAATGTAAGAGGCGTCAGTCATACTCTTTTCTTGCTTCCTGCCGGCCAGCCTCAGTATCCACCTCTCGTCAGTCAATCATTCCTCTGTCCTTTCACTTTAAATCTTCACAGGAAAATTAATCGTGATGGAGTAATTTTACTGACGATAGCATACATGTGGTGCTGTTAAGAGATTATGATTTAATAATTACAGCTCCCCCCACCCCCCCCCCTCTCTCTCTCTCTCTCTTTCTCTCTGTCTCTCACTCCCTCTCTCTCACGCTCCCCTTCTCCAGTCCCAAAGACCGCGATGGGCAAAGGAGCGGTGATAGCCATCGTCATTTTGATCTTCCTGCTGTTGCTGGTTGCCGTGGACGCGACCTGTTGCTATGTCAACCGCTGCGGACTGCTGATGTATCTGGCTGTTAAGCTGCTGGGCGAAAAAGCGCCAGGGCTCAAGTCTGTAGAGGAAGGAGACGGGGACAACATTGTGTAAGAGCATGTCTGCTGACTGACAACACTGTGGGTCTGTGTGTGGGTCTGTGTGTGTGCGCGTGTGCACGTGCGTGCGCACGTGCGGGTGTCGTTTGTGTATGTGTGTGCATATGTGTGTGCACGCGTGCATGCGCGCTTGTGTGTGTGTTTGTGTGTGTGTGTGCGCATGTGTGTGTGTTTGCATGTGTGCGTGTGTGCTTGTGTGTGAATGTGTGGTTGTCTGTGCATGTGTGTGCATGTGTGTGTGTGTGTGTGAGAGCACCCTCCTCTGAGCCCTGCTGTGTGTGTGTGTGTGTATGTGTGTGTGTGTGTGTGTGTATGTGTGTGTGAGAGCACCCTCCTCTGAGCCCTGCTGTGTGTGTGTGTGTGTGTGTGTGTGTGTGTGTGTGTGTGAGAGCACCCTCCTCTGAGCCCTGCTGTGTGTGTGTCCTTTAATGCAGAGACGTGAAGTTGAATGGGTTAAGAGCTCAGAGAGGGAGCATCCCAAAACAGCAGCAGCAGCAGCAGAATGGGGCACAGAATGGGGTGCAGATGGAGGTCACGTGCGACAAAGCGCCCCTCACCAAATTCGAGTAGGTGCCCAGTCCCAGACGGGTGGAATCAGCTGACCTTCATCCCAGGACAGCTGAGTTCCACAAAAAATGGCAGAGAGAGGTGCCCCGGAAAGTCTGTGCGGTTCTAGCTCTAGAGTCACTGTTAAAATGCGGCTTTGCCCCATTTCTGTTTGGGGAGCGAAAGGGCAGAGACAAGCCGTTCATAAACCTGGTCTTCATTCTCAAGAGTATCCGTCTTACTTTCACAGCATTCAGTACAGCAACCAGCCAACGGCGCTCACGTCCACCATAATTTTCCATACGAAAGTTTATTTATTAACCAAAAAAAAAGGAAAAACAACTGGTACCCTGGAGCGTTATTAGGAGCCCCCCCCCCCCCTCCATTCGTCACCAGGACAACGACAGTTGGCTCACCCCTTCACTTTGGTGACGGCAGAGCCCAAACTCAAACCTGCAGGCATTTGGCTATAGTGAACAGTCGTGCTCCCCTGCATTGCTGTCTGAGGCATCAGAAGCCCTTCATCTTGCCTTCTACCTTGTGTACAGTTCTCTTTTGTAGATACTGTATGCCTGTGTGACACACTCTGAATAGGTGTTCCCATAGAGTGGTCTTGTCTGTTACGGTGGTTATTCACAGAATTTTTACCACAGAATTTTACCTCAGTGAATCAAAACAGCAAACCGAAGGCCGTCTGGGTAGTGTAGAGGTATAAGCACTGGCCAACCACCGCAGAGACGCGGCAGCGGTACCTCCGGCTTGGTCAGACGTTCCTACGAACACAGTTGGCGGTGTTCGCGGGTGGGAAGCCGGTGAGGGTACGAGTCCTGATCGTTGCATTAGCGACTCCTACTGGTTGGTCGGGGTTAGGGTTGTTCAGCAGGGAGGGGATCTGGGGGAGACAGCGTGAACCTCCGCACGCGTTACGCTCTCCCAGTGAAACTCCTCGCTGGGCCGTTGCCGAAAAAAACGCGTTGCCTCATCCTGCCATTTTTTGACACCCAATTTTGTGACTCTCTCGTGGCTCTCTCTCTTTGACGGCGCAAAAAAATAAAAAATAAAACAGGAATGGCGTCCTGCACTCTGCTGCATGCGCGTAAGCAATCCGCGCCCCCCTGCAACGGTTTCTATCGGGCCTAAAGGTTCCTCTTTTTAAAATGCTGCTTCCCCTTCAGGAAAGCCTCGCCAGCCTCTGACCCAGCCACGGAGGACAGGAAGTGACATCACCAGATCACGACGCCCCCAAAAACACTGGTCCGGTAGGAAGAAGAGGCTGACCACATCCGGGATTAAAGGGGGGGGGTGGGGGGGGGGGGGGAAGGCGACGTTCTATTTTGCGATTACAGGGAGCGACTGCGGTGCAAATCGGGGAGAGTGAACCGCGTCTCTGTGTAAAAGCAGAGTGGGGGGAGGACGGGGAGGAGAAACGGGTCTGGCTGGTGTCACAGATAGTTGGCGCTTGGTTGATGTGCACCCGTTAAAGATCGACAACGAATGATTTAGGGATGAATGAGGTGTAGCACCACCTCTTTGGACGAGCAGGGTTGACATGGCACCTTGTAATGCGTGTGTGTGTGTGTGTATAGTGTGATAGTTTTGGTAGACTTACTACAGTATGTGTCATTATCTGTAATTTAAAAACATAAGATACTCATTTGGTTTTGCTTTTAAGTAAGATATCCAGTCGATCCTCCGTATAAAAATCTATTTAGGCAGCTAAATGTTGTCCTTCAGCAATAGACTGAAACATTCATCAGCATTCTTGTATTTTACCAAAGTATTTTTGCATTATATATTTTTTTCAGTATTTCTACATCAAAATACAACACAATCCAGTGTCTTGGTCATGAGAAAAATGTGTACAGATGAGAATGTGAGGCTGTGGATTTTTT
This sequence comes from Anguilla anguilla, assembly GCF_013347855.1. Lineage (NCBI taxonomy): Eukaryota > Metazoa > Chordata > Actinopteri > Anguilliformes > Anguillidae > Anguilla > Anguilla anguilla. The sequence goes on along the minus strand of NC_049201.1, from coordinate 82,366,259 downwards.
CAATTTTATTTTATTTTTGGTTTGTTCTGTATATTTTGTGTATATACACACTATTTACGAATTCAAATTTTGTTGTACAAAATTAATGGAAATAAATGGAACTACAGTGAATTTTAAATGTTTTCGAAACTTTCATCTATTTGCATTCATGCTTTCTCAGCTGTGTCGTTTCTTTGAAATGTCCAGCATACACTGATATCAAAAGATATCAATTATCAGTCAAACTGCCAGATTTGCTGATAGGCAGAGCAAACTGTTGGATCAACCTTCATCAAAATGTATAACTCACAACCAGATGAAACTTAAGAAATTCATTAAGTTACAGCAAATATTCACGTCAAATCTAAAGACGCGGTACAACTACCTTAACACGATTAACAAAGGTTACAGGCATGGACAGTCACACAAGAAATGAATGAAAGAAAATAACCAAATCACACCGTGTTTGTCCCAAAGTAATTTAAGGATGTGCCAAGACCAAAATTCAAAAACCTAAAGACAAGCAGAATATTCCAAAAAACCAAATATGAAATGTAGAACGCCAGACCTAAATGTAGAACTCATTTACTTTTACACATTACTGAAGAGCTGTGGCACACACTAACATGATTTAAGTTGGAGCCCTGACCAAGATTCCGAACGGAGGCTCATCATTGGCTAAGAGGTGGGCCAATGAGGAAAGAAAGTATATAAACTGAGAGAAAGGCTGAGAATATTCAGTTTTTATCCAGGAAGTGCCTCAGAATGATAATGTGACTTTGGAAAATGATATACTGTACCTCGGTACACTATCATAACTAAATAAATAAAAAGTGTAATTTTTTCCCCATTTTTGTTTTCCCTCATGAATGCGTTTTGTTGAGAGGACATTCTCAAAGCACCGGATTTATTAATCTCCTCATTTGTAAGCAAAGGAAAATATTGCTGTATATATTTTTTTCATTTTGTATTGCTTTAGTAAATGTCCAGCTGTACAAATGGATGGTATGCAAAAACATAATCGGTGGATAAACAGCCTCTGCTAGATGTCTGAATGTAACGTAATGATCAATTATCACTGATGCTGTGATGTGTGTCCTTAAAAAACTATGTTGCAACTATATTTTAATTTTAGTTATAAACCTAGAAGTAGTCCGGGTGTCCTCGATCTAACAACCCTGTGTGCACGTGTGGAAATTTGAAAGTTTTAGCATGATCTTGTCACATTTTCTTGAAAGTTTGCAAAGTAATTTCACCCATCCTGGATACTGTTCAAGCAATTTAAGACATGATTTTGATGCTGGCAAAGGAACCTGTTTATTTAGTTTCATCAGTACATGTTTTGTTGTGATATAGCCATTTTTTAAACGATTACAGAACAATAGCAGTGTTAAGAGAGATTGGATCAGTCATACAGCAAGGCCTAACATTCATTTTCATTTAGTAGCCCACAAGATCTCTCCTAAGAACACATTTTAGAGACTCCATCGTTATTTTACTGCTTCAGGTGAAAGGGAAAGAGACTGCAGAAGTAGGCGGGGTGGGAGGAGGGGGGGTTTGGGCTGAGGTGGTTGGGGGGGGGTGGGGGTGCTGGGGGGGAGGTGGGGATGGGGGGGATGGGGGGTGGTGCTGGGTGTGATGGGGGGGCTCGGGGGATGGGGGCTGGGGGGGATGAGGGGAGGGGCTGGGGGTGAAGGGGAGGTGTGTGAGGGGCTGGGGGTGAAGGGGAGGTGTGTGGGCGGCTGGGGGGGATGGGGGGGGGGGCTGGGGGTGATGGGGGGGGGGTCGATCAGTTTAAGGGAGCCAGTTTTGAACGAAAACCCGGCCCAGTTGCGCCGCCGCTTGCTTGGTGATGGACAGGCGGCCCCACGCGGCCCTCTGGGCCTGGGTGCGGTGGGGGGCGCAGAGCCCCAAAACGCGGTCCAGCAGGCCGTTGGGCACCGTCACCGAGAGGTCCCCGCCGGCGCTCACCGACACCGTCGCGCCCTCGCCCCCGCGGTACTGCACGCTCACGGTCCCGCCCGCCTCGGACACTGACAGCGTCCCGTTCGGCGATTGCCACGGCAACGGCACCGGCTCGTTGTTCACCTGGACGACAGTCGATTGAGAACAAAATTCAGCCGGTGGGAATCGGCCATTCCCCATGCAAATATAATACAATGTACCGTAATATAATGGTAAACATGTAGACTTCACCTAAATGTAGTTACACAGTCCACAGCAGGGTGATATATTGCAACATCTCAAAGCAGCAGTAATTTGTATGGTTGCCAATATATTGTTACACTGTATATATGCAATATATTGATAATATACTGTATATTCAATTTTATTCGATTTCTGCAAGCGATTGACAGCTGGATTATATGCACACACACACACTCTCGCACAAACACATGCATACATGTGTAGGACGGAGTGTGGCACAGTGGGTAAGGAACTGCACTTGTAACCGAAAGGTCGCAGGTTCGATTCCCGGGTAAGGACACTGCCGTTGTACCCTTGAGCAAGGTACTTAACCTGCATTGCTTCAGTATATATCCAGCTGTATAAATGGATACAATGTAAAGTGCTATGTAAAAAAGTTGTGTAAGTCGCTCTGGATAAGAGCGTCTGCTAAATGCCTGTAATGTAATGTAATGTAATGTAATGTAATACATTTCTACACATAATCATCACATGAAACGTGAGGCGCATCGCAAATGCATAACCGCGAGTAAACAAGCACACAGCGTGAGGCATTTTCAGACCTTAGGCCTGCGAAAGGCCCTCTCATCACTCACCCAAACCAAACTGTGGGGCAGCACGATGACCTTGGTGCCACCGAACGCAGCCAGGACGCCCGCCAGGCTCGGCCCGTCCCTGGTGAGGGCGACGTTCGCCCCCACCTGCAGCCTCTCCGAGCTGGGATCCAAGCATTCGGACTGGACCAGCTGGTAGTGCCCCTTCCCCTGGACGGGCGTGAAACAGGACAGGCGGATATTTAGCATGTTTACCTAGGCAAGCGAGCCTTGCGCTGGCACGCCGTCGGCTAACCCAAGCTAGGGAAGTCCCTGGAAGTCAGCCCGTACTGCTTGCGCTCAGGGTTGCACGCTGGAGCTCTGGTGAAACTGAATGGGGTTAATATCGGCCTTTCGAAGGCAAAATGAAACTTCCCCCCGACGATGTTCTGAAACTCGATTAACGATCGCTACGTTTCGTAAGAAAGAAAACCAGATTGCAAAGTGCAGAGTGCAACACGTAATAAAATATGCACATTTTAATAAATATTTTCCCAGGATTTTTGGACCAAAACGACCATTGTTTCACAAACTGCCTCGCCTAATGACATTTAAGATTGACCTATGACCTATGTTTTCTTGGTAGTTAAATCTTGGTAGTTTTCTACATTTAATTCAATGTGCAGTAGAGGCTGTTTCCCATTATTTTCTAGGCTTCACACTCTATGGTCTGGCCCCTCCTACCCTCTCCAGTCCCTATGTACACTCTATGGTCTGACCCCTCCTACCCTCTCCAGTCCCTATGTACACTCTATGGTCTGACCCCTCCTACCCTCTCCAGTTTCTATGTACACTCTATGGTCTGACCCCTCCTACCCTCTCCAGTCCCTATGTACACTCTATGGTCTGGCCCCTCCTACCCTCTCCAGTCCCAGTCTCTAAAACAGAAAGCAATTTTTATTTTTTTTTGGTCTGTCATGAAATCGTTCCCCCGGCTTTCTCCTACCCAGAATCTGAGCTTCTGCCCATCGAAGGCGGTGACCCAGGACCCGTTGGTCAGGGTGCAGGTGCTCTCGGTGGGCCGGCACCCCAGGAAGCCGCCGGTGACGGCGCACTCGGTCTTGGCGGGGCACGCGGTGCCTTCACACGCCAGCGTGTCGCGCGAGTGGCAGGTGCACTTCTGCGAACACTGGCTGACGTACACCGTCTCTCCACTCTGGTAAGGGGAAACCACAAACCGAATTCATTCATCATCATCATCAACAACAACAACAACAACAACAACAACAACAACAACAAAACACTGAACAGGCAACGGATTGTATGGGCTTTTCTCCTTTGTATGGTGTCGTTGTTGTACGGCACTATCCTTGTGTATGTTTTCCCCACTCAGTGAGACTTCATTGAGTCGAACAGGTGATTTTCACAGGTATTTTGTAACGCAGGGCGCTCTCCGTACCTTCAGGTACGTGCCATTGACGCTGCACCCGCAGCTGAGAAGCGGCACACACTGGTTTCCGTCGGCAACGAAGCCCTCGTCGCACTGGCAGCCCTCCAAGCAGATGGCGGGGCAAATGCTCTGGCCGGAGAAGGCCATGCAGTTCCTGTCGCACGCGCTCGCACAGAGCTCGTAGTGACTGTGGACGGGGCACGCCGGGGCTGCTGCGTGGGAAATACACAAAACCCAGTTAGGCTACAGTTCCCTTTCGGTGCAAAAAAATAAACAAATAACATTAGAGCACGAATGTTTTAGATTAACGTGAATTTTCTGAATCACTGCACGTTTACCCTGATACTGTCTTCATCTCTTGAAAGCTGAGTCACTGAGGTGTGTCGATTTTTTATCATTTAAAAAAAATATTTTTCTTTACTTACGACAGAAATCTTTGGTTCTCCAGGATTTCAGGGTGACCCCTGCCGCCTGGCAGGCCGAGACGTACGCCGCTATCCCCTGGCACACGTCCTCCGCCTTGCCGCCGGCGACGAAGCTGTTGTAGACGCAGTTCTGCAGGAAGCCAGCGGGGGGCAGCGTGGAGTGGCAGGCGGCCAGCGGCCCGGCGGCGTCGGCGATCAGGCCGCACCGCTGCGGACCCTCCAGCTCGCCCCGCGCCCCGTCGCCCGGGCCGGCGCAGCCTCCCGCGGGACAGGCGCTGCCGCAGCTCCCCTCGTCGCCCGCCAGGCGCCAGGCGGCGCCGAAGGCGCTGACGTCGTCGGTCTGGACCCCCGAGGGCAGCTTCAGGTCGTCGCCCGGCTGGCCGTTGTAGTCGCCGCACAGCCCGGACAGCTGGCCGCGGTAAACGGACGGCAGGGTGATGGCGACGGTGCCCTGGAGGTCGTAGGTCAACCTCAGGCCGAAACCGGCCTCCAAGACCACCCCCTTGCCCTCCTGGGAAAGCGTCAGCTTCCCGTCACTGAGAGACACTGGCAGGTTGGTGCGGATTCCGTCAACCTGGAGAAAACGCGATCAAAGAACGAGGTGGATTTAAAAAAAAAACATCTGGAATCTGAGAATGAAAAGGCATGAGAGCGTTCCTACTTTTGCCTCCGTGCTTTTACGGTAATATTCGACCTTACTGTAGAAAGCACGAAAGCGAAAAGAGCACCGGGGATAAGTGAGCGGGGGGCGGCTCACCTCGATCTCCCAGGGGGCGTCCCTCTCCAGGACGAGCGCGAGGCCGAGCATTTCGACGCGGACGCTCCGCAGCGGCGCGGCCTCCTCGCCGGGCACGGTCTCGGCGCTGACGCGGAAGCGCTCCAGCCCGCCGGCGCCGGCGCCCTCGGACGCCTGCGCCAGCGTGTGCCCGCACGGGCCCCGGAAGTCGTAGTCGCGCCCGTCGAAGGTGCGGAAGTGGGAGTCGCCCGACAGCGCGCAGGTGGCCTGGCTCTGCGGGGCGCAGCGCCGGACGCCCTGCACCAGCGCGCACGTCTCCTGCTCGCCGCACGCCGTCTCCTGGCAGTCCACCATGCCGGCGCGGCAGGCGCAGCGGCGCCGGCAGCTCGCGTCCGTGTAGAACGCCGCGCCCGAGTGGAAGTAGCGCCCCTCGTAGCGGCAGCCGCAGTCCTGGAAGGGCACGCAGCGCTCGTCGCTCACCAGGAAGCCCGGCTCGCACTGGCACCCCTCTCGCGCGCCCGCCCTGCAGCCCGCCGTGCTGCCCATGCCGTAGCAGGTGGCGGGGCACCCCGGGGCCGTCAGGCTGTACACGCTGTTCTTCGGGCAGGCCAGGGCTTCGGGGGGGAAAAAAAAAACAGGAGAAAAGCTGATTTTAAAGCCGGTGCGCCTGTTCACCAATGAGAGTTACCAACATTCAGCTCCGTCAGGGATATTCCAGTCACATATTTGTGATCGTATTTGGGTTAAAATAAAAGAGAACAAAACATTTTTGTAACTAAAAAATTAATTGGCTACACAACTTATTAAATTCCCAATGAACTTTTTTTATGTCATTGGATATTTGGTTAATGTACCACACCTGCACTTAGAAATCAACAGTGCTTCACAGGGCTCGTAAGGCTTGAAATGTATAGACTGGATTTAATAAAAAAGATCCCGCAGTTCAAGATTCTACTGAATAAAGAAAAAAAAAACATACGACAGAAGTCTTTCCTTCGCCACGGTTCGATCTGGACCCCCGCGTCCTGGCACTCCTCGACGTACGCGGCGATGATGTCACAGGCGGCCTTCTGCAGGCCCTGGTTCAGGACGATGTCATAGACGCAGTTCTGGAGGTACAGGGCGGCGTCGACTTTCCCCGCGCACGCCCGGAGGGGCCCGTTCTTGTCGGCGATGACGTCGCAGTTGGCGGCGTAGGGCGGGAGGACCGTGCCGGGCCCGGTCTGGGGCGCGGCGCAGTCCGAGCAGGCGCGCGAGCAGCCCGGCACCTCCGCCACCAGGTAGCTGTTCCCGAACTCCGTGGCGTCGCTCGTCCGGCCCCCGCCGGGGAGCAGGAAGTCGTCGCTGGGGTCGCCGTTGTAGTTGCCGCACAGGCCGCGCATGGCGCCGTGGTACATGCTGGGCACTGTCACGCGCACCGAGCTCGACCAATCGTAGGTCACCCTCAGGCCGAAGTGGGCCTCCAGAACCAGGAGCTGCCCGCTCTTGAAGACCCGCACCGTGGTGTCGTTGACGTAGTACGGGAGGGAGGTCAGGATGCCATCGACCTGTGACGAACACACACACACACACACACACACACACAAACGGCACACGTGGAGTTAACAAAGAAGAAATACATAACAGCTAATTTTTTTTTTGTGATTTTTGGGGAGTGCTACGTTCTGGGGGGAAATCTGACCCACCAGCACTTTCCCGGGGTAATTCTGGCTGACGGTGAAGGTGGTGTGCTCCACGGTGACCGTCACCACCTTGGCGAAGGAGACCCGGCGGCTGCCGCGGTTGGCGTTCTCCAGCGTGACGTTGAAGCCGTGCAGCTCGGCCGCGTCGGCGTCGGCGCTGACCCCCGCCAGCAGGTACACGCAGTTGCCCTGGAAGTCGAAGGGCCTGCCGTCGAAGGAGCGGAAGTGCGGGTCGCCCTGCGCCCGGCAGGTGTCGAAGCGGGTGGGGTAGCAGTCGAGCACGCCGTCCACCACCCCGCAGTACTCCCCGGCCTTGCACCCCTTGTCCCGGCACTGCAGCGTCTGGGTGGCCCCGTCGCACGTGCACTTCCTGCGGCACTTGGCGTCCTCCCAGAAGGTCTCCTCGGGCTTGTAGTAGCGGGTGCCGAGCATGCAGCCGCAGCCGGTGTCCATGGCGACGCACCTGCTCCCGCTCATCACGAAGCCGTCGTTGCACTGGCACCCCTCGCTGCAGGGGAGCGAGCAGTTGACCCGCCCCATGGGCTCGGCGCAGGTGGCGGGACAGGGGCTGCTGCACAGCTCGTAGTGGCTGTTCTCGGGGCAGGGGAAGGCTGAGGAGTCGAGGAAAGAAAAACGCTCGGTTTTTTTTTCTTTAGCGCCGGGGGTGGGTAGTAAGGCGTTATATTTACTCTGTTACATTTACTTAAATTGTACTTGTAAGAGTAGTTTTAATGCAACATACTTTTAACTTTTACTCGAGTATATTTGCGAAGAAAAAATGTTACTTTTACTCCGTTATATTCAGCTACATTCCGCTCGTTACTTTTATTTTTTACCCATTTTTTATTCAATGCACGTTCTGTTTGTTTCATTCTCTCAGAGAGAGAGCCAAAGAGGCTGACTGGTCTTTGCTTTGGCTCTGTCACAGCCCCAAATGACTCCGTTTCACCAATCAAACGTAGCCAGTCACAGCACACAGAAGGATGAGCGGGCGACAACAATGGCTGAAACAACGGCGGGTGATTCGTAGGAGGCAGAACACCCCTGGCCTCACGTTCAAACTATGTTTTACTTACAGACTACCAAAAACAGTAGTTACATTATGCGCTGCCTTCTTTGTCTGCCTAGAAATGTTTACATTTCAGCCTACAAGAACTCAACTTCGAACTTGAGAAAATATGTGGCGGTAAGTTGCAGGTTAGTTTTGGCTGTGGATAGCTAACTATTTGACTGAGTGGTCATATATTGTCTTGGACAATCCGTTTGGGAAATATACGCGCATTCGTGACGCCTGGGTATCTTCCAAAATAGCTGTGCCTAATACCACACGCCTTGTTTACGGCGTTGTCGCCCTTTTTAGTACAGTCTGGCTTGATTGACAATTCATTTATTCAGTAGGTGAGAGTATAAGCTTTCTAACGATGTATAACATGTCTAATTTTGCTTTTGGAATAGCGTTTTTTAGGTCAGCGTAACCGAAATTTTTCTTATCATCGCATTCACTTATGCATTCACTCACGAAACGTGGTCAACTATTATTCGTAATTTCTTGGGAAATACTATTATTATTGAGGACTTCTGGGCACAGATAAGCCGCATGTTTGCTGATAGACCTAGCTGACATCGTTTTCTGGAGCAAAACAGAAGAGGATTGAACTGTATTGTTGATTTACTGTCTCTGTCTCCATCTACTGAACACAGATAAGATTTCATCATTGCTATGTAAGTAGGCTATTACTGTTCAAAATACTTCGGTTATATACGTAATTTTTGAAATTGAGTGTGTTTAAATAGGTTACTGGTATTAATGTGGATATTTCACACTGTAATGTAAACGTTAGTTAGTAGTGTAATAGTTTTTGTGAAGCACGCAACAGTCATGACGTGAGCGCTGGAACATTGCATAGCATTGCATAGCATACATAAAGTTTGTTTACGCTAAACCGGAAGTTCTGCACATATTCCGTGCAAGGCATCATGGGACTTCGGAATATTGTGGATAAGTGCATCATAAGGTACAATAATGTTGCGACAAAGCATTATGTTTTCCACATATAAAGTTTCTGTTTGAATTTGAGCAGGCTCCTCTTTGTTGTGATGATGAGTCTATTTTAATGGATAAATCCCCTGTAGCCTCATTGATATTTTTTCTGTCAACGGAGGGTTCACCCCAACAAACTGATGAGGTATACAGACTTAATAGAGTACAACAGAAAGCGAAAATCCTCCTCTTCTGACGAACCTCCTGTGTATTGTTTTATTTAAAGGGATATGATTTAGGCCATATTTGAATTTGCACATGGCTATTTTATATTTTGTTTATTTCTATTGGACAAGCATTTACAATTTTATATTTCGGATTTGGATTTTTACGTTCATCTTGCTCTGCTTATTTCAACATTAAATCAGATTATATGAAATGCACTTTTGTACGTTGCTTTGGATAAAAGCGTATGCAAAGTAAATGTAATGTAATATGAAGTAACTCAGTACTTGAGTAGTCTTTTCACAAGATACTTTCTTACTCTTACTCGTGTAATTATTTGTAATTATTTATAAGTAATTATTTGGATGACTATTTTACTTCTACTTGAGTCATTATTATTTTAAAGTAACAATACTTTTACTTGAGCACAGTTTTTGGCTACTCTACCCACCTCTGTTTAGCGCTCATTTTAACCCTTTAAGGTATAAGATCACAAACATGTGATCGGAATGTTCTTTGCCCAAACATTCTAAGGGCGGATATGACAATCATTACTGGTAACTGTGTTCTAGAACACCGTTTTTTTTTTTTTTGTTTTTGTTTTTTTTAAGCATTCCAAAAAAACCTACTCTTCAAATTGGTTGAAGCTAAGTTACGCAGAGCGGCGAACTGCTCCTGGCAATAATAATCCGCCGTTGCCGTGGGATTATTATTATTATCTTTGGGGGTGATGGGAGCACTGGGAGTTGTAATACCCAACGTCAGCGCGCCTGCAGGCCTGCTCGTTTCGACGCAAGGTGTACTCACGGCAGTTGGAGATCTCCCTCCATTTCGGGGAGACGGTGCTCTCCGCCTGCTGGCAGGCGCCCACGTAGCTGGCCAGCACCTCGCAGAGCACGTTCTGCCGGCCGTTGTTGAGGCACACGTCGTAGAGGCAGCCGGAGACGAACTCCTCGGGCGCCACCGTGCCGTGGCACTGGCTGAAGGGGCCGCCGTCCTCCGTCAGCAGCAGGCCGCAGTAGCGCTCGCTGCTGTACAGCTTCTGCGCCGCGTCGGTGCAGATGGGGCAGTCCCCGCGGCAGGAGTGCCAGCAGAAGGGGTCGCCGTCCGGGACGGTCCAGGACCGCGCCCACTCCGTCACGTTGGCCACCACCGCGCCCGAGGCCGCGGTCTGGTCGTCGGACTGGTCGCCGTTGTACGTGCCGCACAGGCCCGCCAGGTTGTTGTAGTAGCTGCTGGTCACCGTCACCATGAGCATGGCGACCCAGTCGAACACGATCTCCACCGCGGAGTCCAAGGTCAGGGTGCCCCGGATGCCCGACTGCGTGATCTTTATGCTGCCGGAGTCCAGGCTAACGGGGATGTTCGAGAGGATCCCGTCGATCTGAAATTCGGCGGGAGAAATCACAGACGTGAGGAGGGCTCGTTTGAATGTTTAAAAGTGTGAAACTCTGTGTGGTGGGGTGGGCGTGGTTTGAGCGTCGGCTGCAGAGAGAGAGAGAGTGTGAGAGGAGCGGCTCTCGGATCCTTCGTCACAACTGTCAGCTGGAGGTAATCAGCGCCGATAATTGTTAATTGTTTAATTGCGCTGATTGCCTCTGATTGCTTTCAACAGTGAGCCTGGGGTTTTTAAAAGCCAGACCGGAAGCCGGAGAGAGGAAGATCGCCAATGACAAGACGGCTACGGAACTGTGATACACAGTCTGAAAAAGTGTCTGTAAAAACCGTATCTCATAATAAAATAGCACGGAAGTGCGGGTTACGGAAACGGTCAGTCTCCCGTGAGTGTGTTTTATCTAAGAGGGGTGGCACTCACATGCCACACTCTGTTATTCCACTTGCTTTAGTCATAGTGACTTTTAAGGCTACCGTTTGAGGGATTTTTTTTTTTTTTTCCCACACCGGGCAGTTTTTTTTTTTACCTCATGTGCTTGCTATCTGGGGGTTCAGGCCTGCTATTTGCTCATTTTCTGCTACTCTGTAAAGCGTCTTTGCGACAGTTTTCTGTAAAAAGCGCTACACCAGTAAAATTGATTCGATTTGATTTGACTTTGCGCACATATAATCTATGTCGTGCCAGGTCACTTTGATTTCAATCCTTAATCCCCCTCACCCTCTTAAATAATTAAATCAGGTATACGGTGGGTTTTTGACAAGGATAAACATTTATTTTTGTAATCGTCCATTATTTGAATTAGCTGAGAACAGAGATCTCAAACTCACATCCTGGAGGGCTGCTGGGCCTGCTGGTTTTGATGTGTTCCTGCATTTAGGTTCTTCATTTACGTCACTGACAGTCTAAAGAGTCCGCACACCTTGTTTCAAATGCCTAAAATGGCTGCTGATTGACCAGGAAATTACCGAAACCAGCAGAGACCACAGCCCTCCAGGACTGAAGTTAGAGACCCCTGAGCTAGACTTTCTACCTGGAAATGGCCAAAACCAGCAGAGACCGCAGCCCTCCAGGACTGAAGTTAGAGACCCCTGAGCTAGACTTTCTACCTGGGATATATACCGAGAATCAATTTTTATAGCTATTTTGGTTCCGTTTTTAAGAAACCAAACGCGGGTCATGCTTGCGGTTTTTGGCGTGTAATAGTCACAGCACAGTGAATGTAAATGTTAGCAAAGCTCGAGCGTGTCACATGCTGTGTGACACCCCCGGGAGGGAGATGTCAGTTCCGGGTTCTTTTTTTTCCGAGCGCGCACACACACACACACACACACACACACACACACGCAGCCATGAGAACAGAACACGACAGATCTTCGCCCTTCCCCCCCGTCACAGGTTCCGGGTGCAAAAGAGGTAAAACAAAAAGCCATTTGTTCTGTCCGGCTGCTTTGTTCCAGGACAGACATACTCCCTCTTAGCACGCATGCCTGTGTTTTCTCAGCCCGGTACTGTGGAGGGGGAACACACCTTTAAGCCGAACTGTCAACACAGCCCAGGTCCGTGTGCTCACTCCGCCAGCAGGCATGGCTGCGACTACTCCGACACGCCGGTCGGTGTAACCCGAGGACGGGTTCGAGTGTTTTTTTCGATGGATGCCTCGTCAGCGGGGCCCAGGCCGGAGGCCGTATGGCCCGAGATCGAGGGGTAGGCCTCTGCCCTCCCCGAGCGGCTCTCGAAGCACCCAAAAAAAGCTTTGAGTTGCTTTGCTTATGAACGAAGTACGACGTGTCATTCTGGAACGCTGAAATAGGCCTTCACACATAAAATGGGACGTGTGGCCCTCTGAGGGTATTTAAACCAGGACAGAGGACCAGCGCTTTGGAGGTTACATCAGCGTAAATTTGTGTAGCGTTTAAAGTGATTTTCTCACTGGCCGAGGTCAGTGTAGTATAATGGGTAAAAAGTTAGTCTTGTAACCTAAAGGTCACAGGTTTGATTCCCCGGTAGGGCACTTCTGTTGTACCCTTGAGCAAGGTACTTAACCAGCATTGCTTCAGTATATATCCAGCTGTATAAATGGATGCAGTGTAAATGCTGTGACTTGTTCCACATAGTCAAAGTTGCTCATTCTCACATTAAATGTCGACCTCTTTGTTCCGAAACAGCTACACAAGTTCATCTGCTGATCATCTACTCAAGCAATAAGGTAAATTGAGATAAATGACAGAATTAAACTTCTGTGTAATGTTGTATTGTGAAACATTTGGTGATGCTTTTGATGTCAGTTGGTATATATGTAGTGTAAATTAAATGGGGGTAGAGGAGCTTTAGTAAATGTGGAGGAATGTTATCGTTTAAATGTGACGTGATCACGATAAGGAGATGGTCTTGTAACGTAGAGGTAGTAGGTTCGATTCCTCGCTAGGACACTGCTGTTGTACCCTTGTGCAAGGCACTTAACCAGCATTGCTTCAGTATATATCCAGCTGTATAAATGGATGCTGTGTAAATGCTGTGTAAAAAAAAAAAAAAAAAAAAGTTGTGGAAGTCGCTCTGGATAAGAGTGTGCGCTAAATTCCGGCGATGTAATGTGTAAAGTTTTTTTACTTTCTCTCATAAAAGTGTTTGTTGTTGCCCCGGCGAGTCCCTACGTCATCCTGACTTTGATTCCGCGGATAGGAAAAAAAAAAAAAAGTCGGTCGGCTCTCAGCGGCACTCACCATCAGTTTTCCGCGGTCCATGTAGGGGATGAAAATCTGGTGACCCTTCATCTTGATGAGGACGGACTTGAGGAAGGAGCCCTTGGGGTTGCCCCGCATGCCGTTCTTGGTCTCGACGCTGAACGCCGAAAGGGTGGGGTCCTTCCCGTTGGTCCGGACCAGGACGTACGAGCACGTTCCCTGGAACTCGAAAAATTTGCCGTCGAAGTTCTGGTAGTGGGGGTCCCCCATGGCCCAGCAGTAGGCCTTCGACTTGGGCACGCACATGGCCACGCTGTCCTGCAGGACGCAGTCCTCCTTCTCCCTGCAGTTTTTCACCACACAGGGGTCTAAAAAAAACACAAGCAAGTAAAATAAAAATAAATAAACAATAAAAGTCTAATACACAGTAAAATGTCCAGTGTTAACTCAAATCTGACAGCGTTCAACTCTGGACTGAAATCTTACCTGTTAAAATCAATGCTCGAAATTTTTACAGTTTAGCAGTGCACTTTCAATGGCAAAACAGAATGGAGATCGTGAAATGTTGAGGGTTCGAGTTTTTACAAGTTTGAAACAAGAACACAAGTGCTGATTATATTTTAGCGGGGGGGGGGGGGGGAGGAAAACTTTTCTACTCTGTTCTAAGTTATGTTTTGTCAGATCTAGAGACACTTTAACACTTTGACATAAAAGTGCATCTATGAAATCTCATTGATGTCTCTCGATGTCTAACATCAGTTGCTTCTCATAACCAGCTAATGGAGAATTACGGAGGTAGGTCTGACGAAACGAACTACAATTCTGACCCTAGGAATAAATAGTATATTTTGGACTGAGTCATCAGGAATTAAATCATGAGAAAACGTTATGAGGAAAGACTTAATGCTAGGAGATGCTTAATCTCTTCCAGTTCAGTAAAAGGAGATTTATGGGTGATTTGATTGAGGCCTTAAAGTTCATAAAGGGGATCAACAAAGTGAACTAGGAGAGATTCTTCAGGTTCCGTTCTGTAGAATGAGGGGGGCATAAGTGGAAATTTGCAAAAAGGTATATTCCGCACAGGCGTTAGGAAGAATTTCTTCACACAGAGAGCAGTGGCTGCAGGGAATAGCTTGCCCAGGCTTGATATGGTGCTGGATACTGTCTAGTCTGTAGATAAACGGTGAGTGCCAGGCACCCTTTAGTGGTAGGAAAATGGCAAGCATTATTGCATTGCCTTATGTCAGGTCATGGCGTGTCACGTTAAATGCTGTGGAATGAAGTTCGGGTCACGTTTTTGGCTGGTCTTACCTGTGCTGTAGCAGTCCATGACCCCTTTCTTGACCAGGCAGATCTCGCCGTCGTCGCAGTCCGAGTTCTTGCAGGAGAGCACCCCATTCTTACAGGCGCAGGTCTCGGTGCAGTCGGTCTGCACCACTGACTGTCCAGACTGCAGGGCAAAGACATTCACACGGGGCTGTTTTTAACGTTCTACGGACATCGGACTGGAAAACTGGCTAACGCTAAATATTAAAACGTTAAAAAATAAAAAATAAAAAACAGCACGGTTTAAAGTGCAAAGTGTTTCCATTCCTGATGTTACAAAGGAAACGCCTCCTTTTGATATAAAAGAAAAGGAGGGGAGATGAGATGCCGTGTGACACCTGGAGGGGGTGGAGGAGGGGCATTATGATGTCATGTTTCCTGCTGCCATCACCATGACTACGGAGCATTGTGACCTCCATGCAGGGGTTGATTTTTAATCAGCGCACTTGCTCACTCTGAGCCTGTGTGAAAACAGTGAGGAGCCAGATTTTCCCCCAGTGGGAGAGACGTGATTTCTGTGCAGCTCGTTATTATTTTCGGAGAGAGCTGTTGTGCGTGTGGTGCAAATTTTATTTTATTTTATTATTATTATTATTATTATTATTATTATTATTATTATTATCTATTCACTGTTTGGCTGGCCACCCACAGTTATCGCTGTGTATCCGTGGTTTCCGAAACCCGGCTTCCGGGAGACCTACTATCCTTGCGGGTTTTCATTTCAACCCTTAATTTGGCACACCTGACCCTGCTATAACCAGCAGCGCTCGACGGGATCTCCAGCCGTATGTTGCACTGCGCGGTGTGCCTCGTTAGGGGTCGTGGTGAAAAAACCCGCGGAAACGGTCGGCTATCGGTTCGGGGCTCGGGGGAGCCCCGCGGCGTGCGTTTTTTACGCTCGAAACGCTGACCTTGTAGTAGCGCCCGTTCACCGCGCAGCCGCAGCCGCTGAGCGGGACGCACAGGCCCCCGTCGAACACGAAGCCGTCGTCGCACTGGCACCCCTCCCGACAGCCGGGGCACCTGGGGGAGACGCTGAGGGAGGCGCAGGTGGAGGAGCAGGTGTCCGCGCACAGCTCGTAGTGGCTGTTGGCCGGGCACTGAACGGCTGGAGGAGGGGGTGGGGGGGGGGGGAGAAAATCAAGAAAAAAAATATGTTGTCGTTCCAAACATTATGGAGCTCAAAGTATCAGTAAAAACAGTAAGTCCAGACTCTCTCTCCTGCTGGTTAAATACTCACGGCAGAAGGTGACGGTTCTCCACTGCCCGACGGTGATTCCGATGGAGTGGCAGACGGCCACATACCTCTGTATGTGGCGGCAGAGCGTCTTGCCGTCCAGCTGCCACGTCATCATTTCCAGGACGCACTCGTCGAAGTACTTCTGGGGCGGGGCGGCGGCGAGGCACGGCGAGAGGGGCCCGTCCCTCTGGGTCAGGACGCCGCACGCCTTCTCCGCGTCGGCCTTCTTCTTCCTGTCGGGGCCGGGGCACTCGGACCCGCACCCGGTCTGGCACTTCGTCCCGTCCTGCGCCGCCACGGCCCAGGCCTCCGCGAACGTCTCCGTGGAGGAGGCCGGGAGCCGGCTGGGCAGCGCGAGGTCGTTGGCCGGGTTGCCGTCGTAGTCGCCGCACAGGCCGCGCATCGCCCCCCTGTAGGTGGACGGGACCTCGACGACGACGCCCGAGACGCTGTCGTAGCTCACCCGCAGGCCGAAGGTCGCCTCGACGACGGTGTAAAACCCGTTCTGGTAGACCTTCAGCTTGTCGTCGCTCAGGGACAGAGGCAGGTTCAGTTTCACGCCGTCCACCTGTCAGCGCCGGAACAAAAGAGGCGATCGTAATTTGGATCCACGCTTTTTAAGAACCTTTAAATTCTAGGGAAACGGAAAGGCAGTGGAAAGACCGGGGGGTATTTACCGTCGCCTCCCAGTTGGTTCCGGGGAACAGGCTTATCTTGTATTCGTTGACCTTGATCTGGACCCTCCTGGTGACCGGCCACTCCCCGGCGACGGACGCCTGTTCCGCCGAAACGCTGAAGGAAACGCCCGCGGCCGTGGAGGCGATCTCGGCCAGCACGTACTGGCAGCTCCCGGTCAAGTTGAAGGACCGGCCGTCGAGGGTGCGGTAGCTGGACGCGCCGAACACGGAGCAGGTCCCGGTCCCGTCGGGGAAGCAGGCCCGCACCCCGTCCCGGATTTGGCACCTCTCGTTGGGGCCGCAGGTGAAGCTGCTGTTGCACTGCACCACGCCCCCTTCCAGGCACACGCAGCGCACGTCGCACTGGGCCTCGGGGAAGAAGACCTGGCCCGCCTTGTAGTAGCGCCCGTCCCGAGCGCAGCCGCACTCCGCCACGGGCACGCACGTGTTCCCGCTCCACAGGAAGCCGTCGCTGCACGTGCACCCCTCCGCGCACGGCATCCCGTCGCAGGCCACCGGCGCGAACAGCTCGCTGCAGGTGGGCCGGCAGCCCGGCGCGCAGACCTCGTAGTGGCTGTTCTCTGTGCACGAAACCGCTGGAAGAGACCCGACCCGGAGAGAGACGGACGTTATGGCTCTTATTCACGCGCTTTCGTTTTTTGTTTTTTGTCGGGGCGACATAGCTCAGGAGGTAAGACCGATTGTCTGGCAGTCGGAGGGTTGCCAGTTCAAACCCCGCCCTGGGCGTGTCGAAGTGTCCCTGAGCAAGACACCTAACCCCTAACTGCTCTGGCGAATGAGAGGCATCAATTATAAAGCGCTTTGGATAAAAGCGCTATATAAATGCAGTCCATTTACCATGTTTTGTTTTGTTTTGTTTTTTTCACGTATAAACTTGTAAAATGTTTAAACTGTGAAATGGACAGAGGAAGAATCTACGGCCAAACTAGGCTAGGCCCAAATCCATTGTTTTGATCGGTCCCGGGCAAATATCTGTCTCGGAAATCAGACCCAACCCGACGTGTGAGCTCGTCTCCATTTTCGGGGACAGATAAAAATCATCAATAAGCGAAATGGATAGGCTGCATGGCCCATACTCAATCAGGAATTCGGTCTACACAAATAACAGACTCAGGAGGAGGAGTGAACAGTTAGAAAAGAAAGTGGCAGTTGGGGACGCGCGGCTGGCGTAACTCACGGCAGAAGCTGTCGGACCTCCACGCGGCGACCGTGGCGGAGACCTCCTGGCAGGCGGAGGTATAGGCGGCGAGGGCACCGCAGAGGCCGGAGGCGTGGCCGCCGTACAGGCACATGTCGTAGACGCAGTCCTCCATGTAGGGCCGGGGGTCCACCTTGTCGTGGCAGAGCCTGAAGGGCCCGGCGGCGTCGGCGATCATCCCGCACAGCTCCCTCTGCTGGTAGCGCGCCGCCGCGGCGGGCTCGCACACGGGGCACTTCTTGCCGCCGCAGTCGCCGGAGCAGCCGGGGTCGTCCCTCGCCTTCCAGCTGTCGCCGAACGCGGCGGCCGTCTCGGCGGGGCGGTTGTCGGGCGAGACCATGTCGTTCGAGCCGTCGCGGTTCCAGTTGCCGCACAGGCCCCCCACTTGCCCGGAGTAGGCGCTCGGGAGGGTGAGCTTGACGTGGCTGTTCCAGTTGAATTTCAGCGTCAGCCCGAAGTCGGTCTGTATCACACCGAAGTACCCGCTTTTGAAGGCGGACAGTGTTCCATCTTCCAGTTGGAAAGGCAAGCTGCTGTACAGGCCATTGAGCTGTGGACAGGAGGACGTTTTAAAACACGGCACACGTGCACAGGTCAGCCTAACGAAGTGAGATACAGCGCTTCAAATCTTTACTGACGAAAAAAAAAATACTGAGCAAAAACTTACCATGACTTTACCGGGCATCTCTTTGCTCAGAATGAGGGTGTATCCATAGACTGAGATTTCAACTGTCTTGGTGTACGAAACCAGCTTGTTTCCCCCTCGATTCTGATTCTGAACTAGCACCTCGAAAGGAACCAAGCTTGGGTCCGTTGTTTTGACCAGCTTGGACAGGTAGTAAGTGCACGTGCCTTGGAAGTCCAACCTCTTTCCGTTGAAGGTCCAGTAGTGGGGGTCTCCTGAGCCTTGGCAAGTGGCAAAGGATGTTGGGTAGCAATCCCGAACGCCATCGCGCAAGGCGCACACCTCCGACGTCTTGCACTTCTTCTGAGAGCATTCGACCATCGCGGTTTGTGGGTTGCACTGACAACGGCGGGTGCACTTGCTGTCGGCCCAGAACTCCTGCCCCGACGTGTAGTACTGACCGCTGTACATGCAGCCACACTCCCTCTTGGGCACGCACTTGTCTCCACTCAGAACAAAGCCCTTGTTACACTGGCACCCCTCAACGCAGATCTGCGGGCACACGCTGCCCTCCAGACTCCTGCAGGATGCAGGACAGGCGGTGCCACACGACTCAAAGTGACTGTTCTCCGGGCAGTCCATGGCTGCAAAAGGAGAAGGAAATTATTGCGTTGTCAGAGAAGTCTGATTCATGTTTCACTTCCAATAATTAAGTCTGTTGAGTAGCTGAAGTATCTTTATTTCTTTAACCAGGCAGTTGTCTACAATAGAGCAGAGTGCTGACATTCGGATTTGCTGAAATCTGCATGAGGTTTGGAATAATCGCACTGATCATTCGCAACTTCGGCACAAGAGGCGTGACCATGGGAGTTCAGCACAGTACGGCAGCCAGGGGAAGAGACAGAGGGGTTTGGCGTTGGGCGTTGCCCACCAAAGCTTCTGGCTCGCCAAACCAAGCAGGCAAAGAAGGATTTAGCTTACATTGTTTTAAGACTGACTAGGTGTCAATCAAATTTGTATACTCAACTGGCTGTGTAGCACGCTTTGCCAATTCTCACGCCACTCAAGCGCAAAGAGCAAGGTCATACCAGTGCATTGCTGAAGACATTTGCATAAACAGAAATGCGTTACGACGTCTTAGAAACAAGCCATTAGTTTGTAGGTTTTTAAAAAAAAAATTTTTTTGCCTGCTCATACCAACGCTGAAATTTAAATGGATACGTGAAGGATGTTAATTACATCTGAAGTGGAAGCCCAACTGATATTTTAAAAATGCCCACCCTGCAAATGTATTCTAGAACACATGGGGAATAAAGTTCATCCTTCACATTTAACCATTTCTCCAGTTTATGACTCCGTAACCACTTTTGACAAATACGCCTAGTTAAATATATTTAACAAACATTGACCCCTACTTCCTCCGACCCTGATTCCAGCTCTCTTACATATTCAACCACTCTTTACAAACACCTGAGATACATACCTGCCATCCCAATACCATCCCAATACCTGCCATCCCAATTTGTCATAAAGAACCACCCCTCGATGGTAGTTCAGATCAGACATTTATCATTTTATTTTCTTTTTCAAATTGAGGCACATACTTACAGCAGTTTGCCTGTTCCCTCCAGCTCCATTTGCTCAGTTTCACTCCCTCTGTGTTGCAGGCCCTTGCGTAGGCCTCCAAGTTGTCACAAACCAACTTCTTCATGCCCTTGTTGATGCACACATCGTAAACGCAGTTGTCGACATAATTGCCCGGTTCCAAAACCTTGTGGCAGTTGTCGAATGGACCGCTACTCTTCGCCATGAGACCGCAGAAGTCCTCCGACCTGTACTTCTCCTGAAGCGCCACCGAGCAGCTGGGGCAATTTCCCTTGCAGTCGTCATGGCAAAAGATGTCCCCGTCCTTCCTTTTCCAGCTTTTGGCAAAGTCTAGGATGGTGGAAGCGCTCTCGCCCTTGGGAGTGGTGAATTCATCCGTGCGATCGCCATTGTAGTTGCCACAGAGCCCGCCCAACGATCCGAAGTAGCTACTTGTGACGGTGACGTAGACCTTCGCGTTCCAGTCGTAACTAACCTCCAACCAGGACTCGGCTGTCAGAACAGCGTAGGAGTTTCTATCCTCTATGTGCAACTTATCCTGAACAAGAGAGATTGGGAGGTTGCTTTTGACTCCATTCACCTGTGATAAAGTGGAGGAAGAGGAATTTAAATGGACCCATACATCACTGGCTAACACAAATCTTAATTCTGCTGCATCCATAATCATTGGCGGTATTCACAAGCCTTACCTCAACCATTCCTTTGTCGTCACTTATTGTAATTGTCGTGTTGTAGACCATGATTGTCACTTTCCTCACGAATGAAACATAATTATTTCCTCTGTGGTTGTTCTTGATCAGAACCGTGAATGGCGTCAAACCTTTGTCATTGCCCACAGTGGTGGACATAGCGTAAGTGCACGTTCCCTGAAAGTCTAATCGCTTCCCGTCAAATGTTCTGAAGTGGGGGTCCCCTACAGCCCAGCAGGTGGCCTTGGAGATGTGAACGCAAACCCCCTTTTTGCATTGTTCCTTCTCCCTGCATTTTATAGACTCACATGCATCTGGAGTTTCAGGGGATACGGTACCTACAGGAAAGTAAAAACGTTCAGAGGGCACAAGGGTCATTTCCTGTCATACACTCGACCGCCTTGATTGCAGGATATTTATTTTAATCGTTTAACATGCGTTTTGTAGCTTACCTTTATAGCACACCCCAGCTGTACTGTAGCTGTGGGCCCACTTGCCACCATAGACGTAAACAGCTATAAGGGCGTCACTGGTTATGGAAATGTGCTGTTGACTTTTTCCAAGTTGCATTTTGGTCCACAGAAATGTGTCATTGGTGGGGAACGGGCTCCACTTGATCTGTCTAGGGAGTGGTTTTCCATCCATCCGAGTGGTCTTGACGCCGTTTGCCTCAGAGATGAGAACCGCAGTGCTTGCGAATGACGCCTGTGTCTCAAGGGTCCAGTCGTTGGACAGCTCCGACTGCGGTAGGATACTCATAAAGAATGGATTGAAGGGGCGGTTCATGCTGAAGTACACCACCATTACTTTCTGGCTGCTGTCGATGCTAAGTGGGGTTTTCCCCGAGATGTCCATAACCCATGTTTGCCCGGCAGTGAGATCTTTAGTCTTTGTTTGCTTTCCTCGGGCGATGCTGACCTTGGTCTTATCTTCGATGGCCAACACGTGCACAGCATCCTTGGAGTCACGCATCACGGGCACCAGCCAATGGGTGGCGAGCTTCTGCACCGGAAAAAGCTGCTGGTAGATGTGTGTGCAGGAAATGCCGTTGTCAGCACACTGGTGCCCACCCAAGATCGCTACCGGACGGGTGGATTTAATTCGAGTCCCAGTGAAGGTCTTAGAGCTTCGGAGCTGGTAGACCTCATATGGGGCCATTGTGAGGACCACATGACGCCCTTTATACCAGTTTTTGATGCCCCTGACCTCCATGTTTTTGTAGGGGGAGATCACAATGATGTTGGCATCCTTGCCATTGATAATGGCTACTAGCTTGTCCATGTCTGAGGGGCCGATGTCGGGGGTGTAGATCATGTAGTCGGTGCCCAGGTCGGTTGTGGGAAGCACTATGCTGCTGTCCCCGGAGCTCAGCTTGTTGTTGAACGCGACCACGGAGATGTCGGCGTCGGAGGTGATCAGCACGGTTTGGTTCGAAGACCCCGCGCCCTGCATCTCGACCGAAGGCGGTAAGAGGACTCGCGCGCTGGACCCTTTTTCGACCTGCACGGTGCGGGTGAAGCTGCTGCACTTGAGCACGGTCTTCACCGTGGCTCGGGTCTTGTGTGCAATGATGACCAGCTCGAGGCTCGCATGCGGGTGACTAGCTTTGAGGTTCGCCATGAAGGCTGTGAGGAACGTCCTCCCAACAGGACAGCCATTGACCGCTGAGGGTACGAGGGGGGGGTGGGGGGGTGGGGGTGGGGGGTGTGGGGGGGGGAGGATATGCAATTATAAACTTACAGAAAAAAAGGATAATCGAGCACATACATTTCAAAGCAACTGGCATTATACTGTTCTTTGAAGGGAGAAGGCAAAATAATTTAGAGGCTCACATTTAACAGTTATTTCTCGAATTAATCATTGGTATTATAAAGCTGCGAGAATTCATACAAAGAGACAAATTAGGAACAGTTCTTACCAATTGTGAGCACTGCAGCTACACATAGCAGAACTGAACTGATCTTCATGGCTGTCAATATGAAAAACAAATGATTAGGGATTGCATGGGGTTGTTCAGCCAATAAATGAAATTGAGTGTGATATCCAATTACATAATTTTCATTACTTTAAGAATCTAAAAGTTATTTGAATATCTGGGCAGTGTGTGACAGGGTGCTTTGTTGGGCACAATACACAAATTCACAATTGTCTACGGCAGAACAGGTTCGTGAAATTTGGATTTGCACTCCAAATCTCTGTGGAGAACACCGGTGGATTTGTGGTGGGCAAAAATATGAAATGACGGGGATTGCTCCCTGCTGTTGTCACACACTTTACAATGCACTTTACACCCGCTATGCCCAAAGCAAAAAAAAACTAACAGAGTTATTTTTAGGTCAGTCACAAATGAAATTCTGGATGTGCATAAGGTCATCCTTCCAAGTCACCAAATGACTGAAGTAAATTTGTTGCAACACCGTTAAAAAAAAACATGAATTCAGTATATTTGTCCAACAGTATCTCTTTTCATTCCAGAAGGAAAATCCTCTATTTATCCCAAAGATCTTGAATTCTACAGGATTCTGTTAAATGTAAACTCAGGAACTCAGGAGAGCATTGTGAATGGTTTTAAAACTGTAATTCACTTTTATATTCAGTTGTTCATATCATTTCAAAGGCTTTCCCTTGCCATTTGACGTGCAAATAAATGTAATATTGTGACTTCTGAGGTATACTGTGTTTAGTTCATTACTTGAAACAGAAAAACAGTGTGGGATAGACATTTCAGAACAGCTTATCATTTTTGTTCAAAATAGTCATTGCATAATGAATATTAGAGCTGTTTCCATCGTAATCAGAAAAGAAGAAGCTTTCATGTATGTTAAAAAGGATTAAGTGGGTACATTCCTGTGACTTATTGCTATTTCCGGTCTTAGAAAGTTGTTTGCCCCTGAATAAACTTTATTTATGAAGTACTTTTCGAACATTATGTGCAAAACACTTTACAAGGAGTAAGGGAAACAATAAAAACACAAAGGGAAAAACAAATAAAAATATAAATATTAATACATAATTAATAATTAATAATTAATACATAAATTGAAGTTCAAGTACTCAATAAAAACATGTTACATTCATGTTAAAGTGAATAACAAAGGAATTAAACACAGAATTGCAGAATTGCAAAAGTTATTTTACCAAGTATATAATTGCATATTTAACACTTTGTGTAACTTTCCATTCCAAGTAACCAGTCCACCCTCGCTCTGGAGTTAAAATGTGTGTATGAATTATGCATTAAAATTATATTTTAGATGTGTATGTGTTTCTTAGAACATTTCAATAACATAACCAATATTAACATAGTACTACCAATACAACAACTAATAAATAATTGCAATTGTAGGTAATAATAATGTGAACTTATAACAAATACTGTAGTCTAGGTGGAGTGAGCCTGAGCATGGTAAGACAGTTCTGTCCAAGCTGATTTCCTTTTTGTCAAATTTTTGCATATTCTGCTTTTCACCACCTCCTTTGGAGCCTGATATTTGGGTCTTAGTGAAGCATCGGAATAACAGGCCCTTGTCTGATTATTAACTCTAAAGATGAACCGTGAGAAAGTTAACAAAAGTACTTTTAAATCAATCCTAAAAGCAACTTGACAACCCGTCAAATTTGGACAAATGGACAGCGTTAGGCTGCAGTACAGAATTACAGAAGTTGGAAAATTGCCTCTCCGGTTTCATTGAGAATTGCCAGAGCCTGAAGTAGATCTATTTAAACCTTTATTTAATCCCCAGCTCACAGAAAGTGTCTCATTCTACAAATATTTCTGGATGAATAAATCACTTAACAAATCACCTTTTTGCATAAGAGTGCAGATTTTTATAACAGATTTGCTGTTTCTGTACAGAGGAAGTGTCTCTCGCAGTTCGGTACATGCTTCTTACATATTCCTTAGAAGATGCGATGTGTTCTTATACAAAATCAGCAATACCTACACGTACCAAACTGGGCCACCATGCTTGTGTTGCCGTTAACTTCCATAACTCCTAATAAAAATTTTGCCAGCTATGCAAACAAACTGATGAAATTCCGGTCTGCTATATTCAAATTTCTGATTGGATGCTACATGACCTATTGCATTCATTTCCGTTTTGCGCTTACTGTCTCAGATCAGAATTCCACGAATGCCGTTTTAATATGCGAGGGGAAAGTTTTTTACTGGACTAAAAAGCCTTTTTTTATTAAAGCCCCACCGTGCTGATTAATGAAGAACTGCAGCCTTCTGAATGTCAGTGTGCACTTGGAAAAGACAACACAATTTAGGGATGCATCAGGTGGAGGACTGTTTCAGGGTTTAGGTAAACAGGATTTTAGTCATTCATTGAATGGGGGGGGGGGGGGGGGTGGGAATTCAGAGCCTTACAAAAGGAATGCTGTGGCATAGATTAGGTTTGGAACCACTGATCTATACAATAATCATATTTCATTAGCAGGGCATATACTGTAGAACTGAAAGCAAAAAAAAAAAAAGTATAGAACTATATAAATTCAGGCAAAAAAAATCCCTGCAAGCTGATTTGCTTTATTTGTTCTATATAACGGCACTGTTAAAATTACAGTCAAAAGACAATGAATTGTAAATTATCTAACAATATTTGAGAGAGTATCTATTCTCAATACCTTCATTTACCATGCTTTTCACTTTTAACTAACTTTCAATTTAATCTTGCACAGGTTGACTTTATCAGTGTGACAGTATGTTCATCAGTGTCAAAAATGCAATGGGAAAAAAATTAACAGCATACATTTTAGTCTGAACAAAGTTAGCAACATTTTTAAAATAAGGTTAGAACTTGAAAGGTTTTTTTGTCTCTATTGCCAAGAAAACAAAGAAACGTCATTTTTCTTACCTTCTCTTCATGTCAAGGAGAAAGAAATGGGTGAGGTTGGAGAGATGAGAGGAGTCTTATATGGCAGAAGGAGCTACTTAATTAACAAAACACACATTATGTCAATATATGCTCATTAAATAAATAAAAACAGACTGATGGTTTAGGGCAGGAAGCCAAGTTTATATGTTACTTCTGGGTGTTCTTTATTTGAGATCTGGCTTTACTGTCCACCAGCTAAAATGTGTATTTAAAGAAGATGTTACTGACAATTGATCATTCTAGGGAATATATCTGTGAAATAAATCACAATGCTGAAGAGCAATCCACATGTGATGCTTGATTAAAAAATTAAAAAATATTGTTGATATGTGATATCTGTATTCAGAATGTGGGGGGGGGGGGGGTCTATGAACTACTGACTGGGGAGAGTACTATTATTTTTGCTTCCATTCTGTTTTATAGCCTTATTACCCACCCCTGACCTCCATTAGCGACACTCTAGTCAAGATTGTAACGTCGGGACATGTGAACTGTGAAACGAAGCCTGTGTGAAGTGTTCTACAGTAAATGCTTCGCGCTTGCCTGCTTGCTGGCGCACGCTTGCATGCCGTTCCCCATTGAGAAGGGGGGGGGGGGGGGGGGGGTTGCAGTGACCAGGCCGGAGGCTGGTTTGCCAATACAATTGGCCATTGCCACTAACTATCAGAAGAAGAAAAAAGTGTATTTTGAAAGGGACTTTTTTCACATTTTTCCACTGACCTAAGTAACGACCTTCGAGCCCAACCGTCATACACGCCTTATTCCCTTAACGATGTGCAGTATTATGTGTTGGGTGG